>NW_027415449.1:0-174479 GCF_964106895.1 Numenius arquata | reverse complement strand
TGGGTGGCAATGCAAGTAGTTCCCAGAGACCTCGAAAGAAAGCAAGAGTTGTTCTGCCTGCTACCTTGGCTGTGGGAGCCAGGCCAGGACGTTCGGCATATTGGGGTCCGGTGCTGGGGTAAAGTGAAAAAAAGGTGCTTGTGAGGACAGAGTGTCCAGCAAAGCCCGCAGCCCCAAAGTCTGGGTGGCAATGCAAGTAGTTCCCAGAGACCATGAAAGAAAGCAAGAGTTGTTCTGGCTGCCACCTTGCCTGTGGGAGCCAGGCCAGGACGTTCAGCATATTGAGGTCCGGTGCTAGGGAAAAGTGAAAAAAAAGATTCTTTTGAGGAGACAGTAGCCAGGAAAGCTCGCAGCCCCAAAGTCTGGGTGGCAATGCAAGTAGTTCCCAGAGACCTTGAAAGAAAGCAAGAGTTGTTCTGGCTGCCACCTTGGCTATGGGAGCCAGGCCAGGACGTTCGGCATATTGGAGGCCGGTGCTGGGGGAAAGTGAAAAAAAGGTTCTTTGGAGGATAGAGTGGCCAGGAAAGCCCGCAGCCCCAAAGTCTGGGTGGCAATGCAAGTAGTTCCCAGAGACCATGAAAGAAAGCAAGAGTTGTTCTGGCTGCCACCTTGGGAGTGGGAGCCAGGCCAGGACGTTCGGCATATTGGGGTCCGGTGCTGGGGTAAAGTGAAAAAAAGGTTCTTTTGAGGATCGAGTGGCCAGGAAAGCCCGCAGCCCCAAAGTCTGGGTGGCAATGCAAGTAGTTCCCAGAGACCTTGAAAGAAAGCAAGAGTTGTTCTGGCTGCCACCTTGGGAGTGGGAGCCAGGCCAGGACGTTCGGCATATTGGAGGCCGGTGCTGGGGTAAATTGAAAAAAAGGTGCTTGTGAGGACAGAGTGTCCAGCAAAGTCCACAGCCCCAAAGTCTGGGTGGCAATGCAAGTAGTTCCCAGAGACCTTGAAAGAAAACAAGAGTTGTTCTGGCTGCCACCTTGGGAGTGGGAGCCAGGCCAGGATGTTCAGCATATTGGGGTCCGGTGCTGGGGAAAAGTGAAAAAAAGGTTCTTTTGAGGACAGAGTGGCCAGGAAAGCGTGCAGCCCCAAAGTCTGGGTGGCAATGCAAGTAGTTCCCAGAGACCTTGAAAGAAAGCAAGAGTTGTTCTGGCTGCCACCTTGGGAGTGGGAGCCAGGCCAGGACGTTCGGCATATTGGAGGCCGGTGCTGGGGTAAAGTGAAAAAAAGTTTCTTTTGAGGATAGAGTGGACAGGAAAGCCCGCAGCCCCAAAGTCTGGGTGGCAATGCAAGTAGTTCCCAGAGACCTTGAAAGAAAGCAAGAGTTGTTCTGGCTGCTACATTGGCTGTGGGAGCCAGGCCAGGACGTTCGGCATATTGGAGGCCAGTGCTGGGGTAAAGTGAAAAAAAGGTTCTTTGGAGGATAGAGTGGCCAGGAAAGCCTGCAGGCCCAAAGTCTGGGTGGCAATGCAAGTAGTTCCCAGAGACCTTGAAAGAAAGCAAGAGTTGTTCTGGCTGCCACCTTGGGAGTGGGAGCCAGGCCAGGACGTTCAGCATATTGGGGTCCGGTGCTGGGGTAAAGTGAAAAAAAGGTTCTTTTGAGGATAGAGTGGCCAGGAAAGCCTGCAGCCCCAAAGTCTGGGTGGCAATGCAAGTAGTTCCCAGAGACCTTGAAAGAAAGCAAGAGTTGTTCTGGCTGCCACCTTGGCTGTGGGAGCCAGGCTAGGATGTTCAGCATATTGGGGTCCGGTGCTAGGGAAAAGTGAAAAAAAGGTTCTTTTGAGGAGAGAGTGGCCAGGAAAGCCCGCAGCCCCAAAGTCTGGGTGCCAATGCTAGTAGTTCCCAGAGACCATGAAAGAAAGCAAGAGTTGTTCTGGCTGCCACCTTGGCTGTGGGAGTCAGGCCAGGACGTTCGGCATATTTGAAGCCGGTGCTGGGGTAAAGTGAAAAAAAGTTTCTTTTGAGGATCGAGTGGCCAGGAAAGCCCGCAGCCCCAAAGTCTGGGTGGCAATGCAAGTAGTTCCCAGAGACCATGAAAGAAAGCAAGAGTTGTTCTGGCTGCCACCTTGGGTGTGGGAGCCAGGCCAGGATGTTCAGCATATTGGGGTCCGGAGCTAGGGAAAAGTGAAAAAAAGGTTCTTTTGAGGATCGAGTGGCCAGGAAAGCCTACAGCCCCAAAGTCTGGGTGGCAATGCAAGTAGTTCCCAGAGACCTTGAAAGAAAGCAAGAGTTGTTCTGGCTGCCACCTTGGCTGTGGGAGCCAGGCCAGGACGTTCGGCATATTGGGGTCCTGTGCTGGGGAAAAGTGAAAAAAAGGTGCTTGTGAGGACAGAGTGTCCAGCAAAGCCCGCAGCCCCAAAGTCTGGGTGGCAATGCAAGTAGTTCCCAGAGACCTTGAAAGAAAGCAAGAGTTGTTCTGGCTGCCACCTTGGGAGTGGGAGCCAGGCCAGGACGTTCAGCATATTGGGGTCCGGTGCTGGGGTAAAATGAAAAAAAGTTTCTTTTGAGGAGAGAGTGGCCAGGAAAGCTCGCAGCCCCAAAGTCTGGGTGGCAATGCAAGTAGTTCCCAGAGACCTTGAAAGAAAGCAAGAGTTGTTCTGGCTGCCACCTTGGCTGTGGGAGCCAGGCCAGGACGTTCAGCATATTGGAGGCCGGTGCTGGGGAAAAGTGAAAAAAAGGTGCTTGTGAGGACAGAGTGTCCAACAAAGCCCGCAGCCCCAAAGTCTGGGTGGCAATGCAAGTAGTTCCCAGAGACCATGAAAGAAAGCAAGAGTTGTTCTGGCTGCCACCTTGGGAGTGGGAGCCAGGCCAGGACGTTCGGCATATTGGGGGCCGGTGCTGGGGGAAAGTCAAAAAAAAGGTGCTTTTGAGGAGAGAGTGGACAGGAAAGCCCGCAGCCCCAAAGTCTGGGTGGCAATGCAAGTAGTTCCCAGAGACCTTGAAAGAAAGCAAGAGTTGTTCTGCCTGCTACCTTGGGAGTGGGAGCCAGGCCAGGACGTTCAGCATATTGGGGTCCGGTGCTGGGGAAAAGTGAAAAAAAGCTGCTTGTGAGGATAGAGTGGCCAGCAAAGTCCGCAGCCCCAAAGTCTGGGTGGCAATGCAAGTAGTTCCCAGAGACCTTGAAAGAAAGCAAGAGTTGTTCTGGCTGCCACCTTGGGAGTGGGAGCCAGGCCAGGACGTTCGGCATATTGGAGGCCGGTGCTGGGGGAAAGTGAAAAAAAGGTTCTTTGGAGGATAGAGTGGCCAGGAAAGCGTGCAGCCCCAAAGTCTGGGTGGCAATGCAAGTAGTTCCCAGAGACCTTGAAAGAAAGCAAGAGTTGTTCTGCCTGCTACCTTGGCTGTGGGAGCCAGGCCAGGACGTTCGGCATATTGGGGTCCGGTGCTGGGGAAAAGTGAAAAAAAGGTTCTTTGGAGGATAGAGTGGCCAGGAAAGCCCGCAGCCCCAAAGTCTGGGTGGCAATGCAAGTAGTTCCCAGAGACCTTGAGAGAAAGCAAGAGTTGTTCTGGCTGCCACCTTGGCTGTGGGAGCCAGGCCAGGACGTTCGGCATATTTGAGGCCAGTGCTGGGGTAAAGTGAAAAAAAGGTTCTTTTGAGGAGAGAGTGGCCAGGAAAGTCCACAGCCCCAAAGTCTGGGTGGCAATGCAAGTAGTTCCCAGAGACCATGAAAGAAAGCAAGAGTTGTTCTGGCTGCCACCTTGGGAGTGGGAGCCAGGCCAGGACGTTCAGCATATTGGGGTCCGGTGCTGGGGTAAAGTGAAAAAAAGGTTCTTTGGAGGATAGAGTGGCCAGGAAAGCCTGCAGCCCCAAAGTCTGGGTGGCAATGTAAGTAGTTCCCAGAGACCTTGAAAGAAAGCAAGAGTTGTTCTGGCTGCCACCTTGGCTGTGGGAGCCAGGCCAGGACGTTCAGCATATTGGGGTCCGGTGCTGGGGAAAAGTGAAAAAAAGGTGCTTGTGAGGACAGAGGGTCCAGCAAAGCCCGCAGCCCCAAAGTCTGGGTGGCAATGCAAGTAGTTCCCATAGACCTTGAAAGAAAGCAAGAGTTGTTCTGGCTGCTACCTTGGCTGTGGGAGCCAGGCCTGGACGTTCGGCATATTGGAGGCCAGTGCTGGGGTAAAGTGAAAAATAGGTGCTTTGGAGGATAGAGTGGCCAGGAAAGCGTGCAGCCCCAAAGTCTGGGTGGCAATGCAAGTAGTTCCCAGAGACCTTGAAAGAAAGCAAGAGTTGATCTGGCTGCCACCTTGGCTGTGGGAGCCAGGCCAGGACGTTCGGCATATTGGAGGCCGGTGCTGGGGGAAAGTGAAAAAAAGGTTCTTTGGAGGACAGAGTGGCCAGGAAAGCGTGCAGCCCCAAAGTCTGGGTGGCAATGCAAGTAGTTCCCAGAGACCATGAAAGAAAGCAAGAGTTGTTCTGGCTGCCACCTTGGCTGTGGGAGCCAGGCCAGGACGTTCGGCATATTGGAGGCCGGTGCTGGGGGAAAGTGAAAAAAGGTTCTTTGGAGGATAGAGTGGCCAGGAAAGCCCGCAGCCCCAAAGTCTGGGTGGCAATGCAAGTAGTTCCCAGAGACCTTGAAAGAAAGCAAGAGTTGTTCTGGCTGCCACCTTGGCTGTGGGAGCCAGGCCAGGACGTTCGGCATATTGGAGGCCGGTGCTGGGGGAAAGTGAAAAAAAGGTTCTTTGGAGGACAGAGTGGCCAGGAAAGCGTGCAGCCCCAAAGTCTGGGTGGCAATGCAAGTAGTTCCCAGAGACCTTGAAAGAAAGCAAGAGTTGTTCTGGCTGCCACCTTGGCTGTGGGAGCCAGGCCAGGACATTCGGCATATTGGAGGCCGGTGCTGGGGGAAAGTGAAAAAAAGGTTCCTTGGAGGACAGAGTGGCCAGGAAAGCCCGCAGACCCAAAGTCTGGGTGGCATTGCAAGTAGTTCCCAGAGACCATGAAAGAAAGCAAGAGTTGTTCTGGCTGCCACCTTGGCTGTGGGAGCCAGGCCAGGATGTTCAGCATATTGGGGGCCGGTGCTGGGGTAAAGTGAAAAATATGTGCTTTTGAGGATACAGTGGCCAGGAAATCGTGCAGCCCCAAAGTCTGGGTGGCAATGCAAGTAGGTCCCAGAGACCTTGAAAGAAAGCAAGAGTTGTTCTGGCTGCCACCTTGGCTGTGGGAGCCAGGCCAGGACGTTCGGCATATTGGAGGCCGGTGCTGGGGGAAAGTGAAAAAAAGGTTCTTTGGAGGATAGAGTGGCCAGGAAAGCCCGCAGCCCCAAAGTCTGGGTGGCAATGCAAGTAGTTCCCAGAGACCATGAAAGAAAGCAAGAGTTGTTCTGGCTGCCACCTTGGCTGTGGGAGCCAGGCCAGGACGTTCGGCATATTGGAGGCCGGTGCTGGGGGAAAGTGAAAAAAAGGTTCTTTGGAGGATAGAGTGGCCAGGAAAGCCCGCAGCCCCAAAGTCTGGGTGGCAATGCAAGTAGTTCCCAGAGACCTTGAAAGAAAGCAAGAGTTGTTCTGGCTGCCACCTTGGCTGTGGGAGCCAGGCCAGGACGTTCGGCATATTTGAGGCCGGTGCTGGGGGAAAGTGAAAAAAAGGTTCTTTGGAGGATAGAGTGGCCAGGAAAGCGTGCAGCCCCAAAGTCTGGGTGGCAATGCAAGTAGTTCCCAGAGACCTTGAAAGAAAGCAAGAGTTGTTCTGGCTGCCACCTTGGCTGTGGGAGCCAGGCCAGGACGTTCGGCATATTGGAGGCCGGTGCTGGGGGAAAGTGAAAAAAAGGTTCTTTTGAGGACAGAGTGGCCAGGAAAGCGTGCAGCCCCAAAGTCTGGGTGGCAATGCAAGTAGTTCCCAGAGACCTTGAAAGAAAGCAAGAGTTGTTCTGGCTGCCACCTTGGCTGTGGGAGCCAGGCCAGGACGTTCGGCATATTGGAGGACGGTGCTGGGGGAAAGTGAAAAAAAGGTTCCTTGGAGGACAGAGTGGCCAGGAAAGCCCGCAGACCCAAAGTCTGGGTGGCATTGCAAGTAGTTCCCAGAGACCATGAAAGAAAGCAAGAGTTGTTCTGGCTGCCACCTTGGGAGTGGGAGCCAGGCCAGGACGTTCGGCATATTGGAGGCTGGTGCTGGGGTAAAGTGAAAAAAAGGTTCTTTGGAGGATAGAGTGGCCAGGAAAGCCCGCAGCCCCAAAGTCTGGGTGGCAATGCAAGTAGTTCCCAGAGACCTTGAGAGAAAGCAAGAGTTGTTCTGGCTGCCACCTTGGCTGTGGGAGCCAGGCCAGGACGTTCGGCATATTTGAGGCCAGTGCTGGGGTAAAGTGAAAAAAAGTTTCTTTTGAGGAGAGAGTGGCCAGGAAAGTCCACAGCCCCAAAGTCTGGGTGGCAATGCAAGTAGTTCCCAGAGACCTTGAAAGAAAGCAAGAGTTGTTCTGGCTGCTACCTTGGCTGTGGGAGCCAGGCCAGGACGTTCAGCATATTGGGGTCCGGTGCTGGGGTAAAGTGAAAAAAAGGTTCTTTGGAGGATAGAGTGGCCAGGAAAGCCTGCAGCCCCAAAGTCTGGGTGGCAATGTAAGTAGTTCCCAGAGACCTTGAAAGAAAGCAAGAGTTGTTCTGGCTGCCACCTTGGCTGTGGGAGCCAGGCCAGGACGTTCAGCATATTGGGGTCCGGTGCTGGGGAAAAGTGAAAAGAAGGTGCTTGTGAGGACAGAGGGTCCAGCAAAGCCCGCAGCCCCAAAGTCTGGGTGGCAATGCAAGTAGTTCCCATAGACCTTGAAAGAAAGCAAGAGTTGTTCTGGCTGCTACCTTGGCTGTGGGAGCCAGGCCTGGACGTTCGGCATATTGGAGGCCGGTGCTGGGGTAAAGTGAAAAATAGGTGCTTTGGAGGTTAGAGTGGCCAGGAAAGCGTGCAGCCCCAAAGTCTGGGTGGCAATGCAAGTAGTTCCCAGAGACCTTGAAAGAAAGCAAGAGTTGATCTGGCTGCCACCTTGGGTGTGGGAGCCAGGCCAGGACGTTCGGCATATTGGAGGCCGGTGCTGGGGGAAAGTGAAAAAAAGGTTCTTTGGAGGACAGAGTGGCCAGGAAAGCGTGCAGCCCCAAAGTCTGGGTGGCAATGCAAGTAGTTCCCAGAGACCATGAAAGAAAGCAAGAGTTGTTCTGGCTGCCACCTTGGCTGTGGGAGCCAGGCCAGGACGTTCGGCATATTGGAGGCCGGTGCTGGGGGAAAGTGAAAAAAGGTTCTTTGGAGGATAGAGTGGCCAGGAAAGCCCGCAGCCCCAAAGTCTGGGTGGCAATGCAAGTAGTTCCCAGAGACCTTGAAAGAAAGCAAGAGTTGTTCTGGCTGCCACCTTGGCTGTGGGAGCCAGGCCAGGACGTTCGGCATATTGGAGGCCGGTGCTGGGGGAAAGTGAAAAAAAGGTTCTTTGGAGGATAGAGTGGCCAGGAAAGCGTGCAGCCCCAAAGTCTGGGTGGCAATGCAAGTAGTTCCCAGAGACCTTGAAAGAAAGCAAGAGTTGTTCTGGCTGCCACCTTGGCTGTGGGAGCCAGGCCAGGACGTTCGGCATATTGGAGGCCGGTGCTGGGGGAAAGTGAAAAAAAGGTTCCTTGGAGGACAGAGTGGCCAGGAAAGCCCGCAGACCCAAAGTCTGGGTGGCATTGCAAGTAGTTCCCAGAGACCATGAAAGAAAGCAAGAGTTGTTCTGGCTGCCACCTTGGCTGTGGGAGCCAGGCCAGGATGTTCAGCATATTGGGGGCCGGTGCTGGGGTAAAGTGAAAAATATGTGCTTTTGAGGATAGAGTGGCCAGGAAAGCCCGCAGCCCCAAAGTCTGGGTGGCAATGCAAGTAGTTCCCAGAGACCTTGAAAGAAAGCAAGAGTTGTTCTGGCTGCCACCTTGGCTGTGGGAGCCAGGCCAGGACGTTCGGCATATTGGAGGCCGGTGCTGGGGGAAAGTGAAAAAAAGGTTCTTTGGAGGATAGAGTGGCCAGGAAAGCCCGCAGCCCCAAAGTCTGGGTGGCATTGCAAGTAGTTCCCAGAGACCATGAAAGAAAGCAAGAGTTGATCTGGCTGCCACCTTGGCTGTGGGAGCCAGGCCAGGACGTTCGGCATATTGGAGGCCGGTGCTGGGGTAAAGTGAAAAAAAGGTTCTTTGGAGGATAGAGTGGCCAGGAAAGCCTGCAGCCCCAAAGTCTGGGTGGCAATGTAAGTAGTTCCCAGAGACCTTGAAAGAAAGCAAGAGTTGTTCTGGCTGCCACCTTGGCTGTGGGAGCCAGGCCAGGACGTTCAGCATATTGGGGTCCGGTGCTGGGGAAAAGTGAAAAAAAGGTGCTTGTGAGGACAGAGGGTCCAGCAAAGCCCGCAGCCCCAAAGTCTGGGTGGCAATGCAAGTAGTTCCCAGAGACCATGAAAGAAAGCAAGAGTTGTTCTGGCTGCCACCTTGGCTGTGGGAGCCAGGCCAGGACGTTCGGCATATTGGAGGCCGGTGCTGGGGGAAAGTGAAAAAAAGGTTCTTTGGAGGATAGAGTGGCCAGGAAAGCCCGCAGCCCCAAAGTCTGGGTGGCAATGCAAGTAGTTCCCAGAGACCTTGAAAGAAAGCAAGAGTTGTTCTGGCTGCCACCTTGGCTGTGGGAGCCAGGCCAGGACGTTCGGCATATTTGAGGCCGGTGCTGGGGGAAAGTGAAAAAAAGGTTCTTTGGAGGATAGAGTGGCCAGGAAAGCGTGCAGCCCCAAAGTCTGGGTGGCAATGCAAGTAGTTCCCAGAGACCTTGAAAGAAAGCAAGAGTTGTTCTGGCTGCCACCTTGGGTGTGGGAGCCAGGCCAGGACGTTCGGCATATTGGAGGCCGGTGCTGGGGGAAAGTGAAAAAAAGGTTCTTTGGAGGATAGAGTGGCCAGGAAAGCCCGCAGCCCCAAAGTCTGGGTGGCATTGCAAGTAGTTCCCAGAGACCATGAAAGAAAGCAAGAGTTGTTCTGGCTGCCACCTTGGCTGTGGGAGCCAGGCCAGGACGTTCGGCATATTGGAGGCCGGTGCTGGGGTAAAGTGAAAAAAAGGTTCTTTGGAGGATAGAGTGGCCAGGAAAGCCTGCAGCCCCAAAGTCTGGGTGGCAATGTAAGTAGTTCCCAGAGACCTTGAAAGAAAGCAAGAGTTGTTCTGGCTGCCACCTTGGCTGTGGGAGCCAGGCCAGGACGTTCAGCATATTGGGGTCCGGTGCTGGGGAAAAGTGAAAAAAAGGTGCTTGTGAGGACAGAGGGTCCAGCAAAGCCCGCAGCCCCAAAGTCTGGGTGGCAATGCAAGTAGTTCCCATAGACCTTGAAAGAAAGCAAGAGTTGTTCTGGCTGCCACCTTGGCTGTGGGAGCCAGGCCAGGACGTTCGGCATATTGGAGGCCGGTGCTGGGGGAAAGTGAAAAAAAGGTTCTTTGGAGGATAGAGTGGCCAGGAAAGCCCGCAGACCCAAAGTCTGGGTGGCATTGCAAGTAGTTCCCAGAGACCATGAAAGAAAGCAAGAGTTGTTCTGGCTGCCACCTTGGCTGTGGGAGCCAGGCCAGGATGTTCAGCATATTGGGGGCCGGTGCTGGGGTAAAGTGAAAAATATGTGCTTTTGAGGATAGAGTGGCCAGGAAAGCCCGCAGCCCCAAAGTCTGGGTGGCAATGCAAGTAGTTCCCAGAGACCTTGAAAGAAAGCAAGAGTTGTTCTGGCTGCCACCTTGGCTGTGGGAGCCAGGCCAGGACGTTCGGCATATTGGAGGCCGGTGCTGGGGGAAAGTGAAAAAAAGGTTCTTTGGAGGATAGAGTGGCCAGGAAAGCGTGCAGCCCCAAAGTCTGGGTGGCAATGCAAGTAGTTCCCAGAGACCATGAAAGAAAGCAAGAGTTGTTCTGGCTGCCACCTTGGCTGTGGGAGCCAGGCCAGGACGTTCGGCATATTGGAGGCCGGTGCTGGGGGAAAGTGAAAAAAAGGTTCTTTGGAGGATAGAGTGGCCAGGAAAGCCCGCAGCCCCAAAGTCTGGGTGGCAATGCAAGTAGTTCCCAGAGACCTTGAAAGAAAGCAAGAGTTGTTCTGGCTGCCACCTTGGCTGTGGGAGCCAGGCCAGGACGTTCGGCATATTTGAGGCCGGTGCTGGGGTAAAGTGAAAAAAAGGTTCTTTGGAGGATAGAGTGGCCAGGAAAGCGTGCAGCCCCAAAGTCTGGGTGGCAATGCAAGTAGTTCCCAGAGACCTTGAAAGAAAGCAAGAGTTGTTCTGGCTGCCACCTTGGGTGTGGGAGCCAGGCCAGGACGTTCGGCATATTGGAGGCCGGTGCTGGGGGAAAGTGAAAAAAAGGTTCTTTGGAGGATAGAGTGGCCAGGAAAGCCCGCAGCCCCAAAGTCTGGGTGGCATTGCAAGTAGTTCCCAGAGACCATGAAAGAAAGCAAGAGTTGATCTGGCTGCCACCTTGGCTGTGGGAGCCAGGCCAGGACGTTCGGCATATTGGAGGCCGGTGCTGGGGTAAAGTGAAAAAAATGTTCTTTGGAGGATAGAGTGGCCAGGAAAGCCTGCAGCCCCAAAGTCTGGGTGGCAATGTAAGTAGTTCCCAGAGACCTTGAAAGAAAGCAAGAGTTGTTCTGGCTGCCACCTTGGCTGTGGGAGCCAGGCCAGGACGTTCAGCATATTGGGGTCCGGTGCTGGGGAAAAGTGAAAAAAAGGTGCTTGTGAGGACAGAGGGTCCAGCAAAGCCCGCAGCCCCAAAGTCTGGGTGGCAATGCAAGTAGTTCCCATAGACCTTGAAAGAAAGCAAGAGTTGTTCTGGCTGCCACCTTGGCTGTGGGAGCCAGGCCAGGACGTTCGGCATATTGGAGGCCGGTGCTGGGGGAAAGTGAAAAAAAGGTTCTTTGGAGGATAGAGTGGCCAGGAAAGCCCGCAGACCCAAAGTCTGGGTGGCATTGCAAGTAGTTCCCAGAGACCATGAAAGAAAGCAAGAGTTGTTCTGGCTGCCACCTTGGCTGTGGGAGCCAGGCCAGGATGTTCAGCATATTGGGGGCCGGTGCTGGGGTAAAGTGAAAAATATGTGCTTTTGAGGATCGAGTGGCCAGGAAAGCCCGCAGCCCCAAAGTCTGGGTGGCAATGCAAGTAGTTCCCAGAGACCTTGAAAGAAAGCAAGAGTTGTTCTGGCTGCCACCTTGGCTGTGGGAGCCAGGCCAGGACGTTCGGCATATTGGAGGCCGGTGCTGGGGGAAAGTGAAAAAAAGGTTCTTTGGAGGATAGAGTGGCCAGGAAAGCCCGCAGCCCCAAAGTCTGGGTGGCAATGCAAGTAGTTCCCAGAGACCATGAAAGAAAGCAAGAGTTGTTCTGGCTGCCACCTTGGCTGTGGGAGCCAGGCCAGGACGTTCGGCATATTGGGGTCCGGTGCTGGGGGAAAGTGAAAAAAAGGTTCTTTGGAGGATAGAGTGGCCAGGAAAGCCCGCAGCCCCAAAGTCTGGGTGGCAATGCAAGTAGTTCCCAGAGACCTTGAAAGAAAGCAAGAGTTGTTCTGGCTGCCACCTTGGCTGTGGGAGCCAGGCCAGGACGTTCGGCATATTGGAGGCCGGTGCTGGGGGAAAGTGAAAAAAAGGTTCTTTGGAGGATAGAGTGGCCAGGAAAGCGTGCAGCCCCAAAGTCTGGGTGGCAATGCAAGTAGTTCCCAGAGACCTTGAAAGAAAGCAAGAGTTGTTCTGGCTGCCACCTTGGCTGTGGGAGCCAGGCCAGGACGTTCGGCATATTGGAGGCCGGTGCTGGGGGAAAGTGAAAAAAAGGTTCTTTGGAGGATAGAGTGGCCAGGAAAGCCCGCAGCCCCAAAGTCTGGGTGGCATTGCAAGTAGTTCCCAGAGACCATGAAAGAAAGCAAGAGTTGATCTGGCTGCCACCTTGGCTGTGGGAGCCAGGCCAGGACGTTCGGCATATTGGAGGCCGGTGCTGGGGGAAAGTGAAAAAAAGGTGCTTGTGAGGACAGAGTGGCCAGGAAAGCCCGCAGCCCCAAAGTCTGGGTGGCAATGCAAGTAGTTCCCAGAGACCTTGAAAGAAAGCAAGAGTTGTTCTGGCTGCCACCTTGGGAGTGGGAGCCAGGCCAGGACGTTCGGCATATTGGGGTCCGGTGCTGGGGGAAAGTGAAAAAAAGGTTCTTTGGAGGATAGAGTGGCCAGGAAAGCCCGCAGCCCCAAAGTCTGGGTGGCAATGCAAGTAGTTCCCAGAGACCTTGAAAGAAAGCAAGAGTTGTTCTGGCTGCCACCTTGGCTGTGGGAGCCAGGCCAGGACGTTCGGCATATTGGAGGCCGGTGCTGGGGGAAAGTGAAAAAAAGGTTCTTTGGAGGACAGAGTGGCCAGGAAAGCCCGCAGCCCCAAAGTCTGGGTGGCATTGCAAGTAGTTCCCAGAGACCATGAAAGAAAGCAAGAGTTGTTCTGGCTGCCACCTTGGCTGTGGGAGCCAGGCCAGGACGTTCGGCATATTGGAGGCCGGTGCTGGGGGAAAGTGAAAAAAGGTTCTTTGGAGGATAGAGTGGCCAGGAAAGCGTGCAGCCCCAAAGTCTGGGTGGCAATGCAAGTAGTTCCCAGAGACCATGAAAGAAAGCAAGAGTTGATCTGGCTGCCACCTTGGCTGTGGGAGCCAGGCCAGGACGTTCGGCATATTGGAGGCCGGTGCTGGGGGAAAGTGAAAAAAAGGTTCTTTTGAGGATAGAGTGGCCAGGAAAGCCCGCAGCCCCAAAGTCTGGGTGGCATTGCAAGTAGTTCCCAGAGACCATGAAAGAAAGCAAGAGTTGTTCTGGCTGCCACCTTGGCTGTGGGAGCCAGGCCAGGACGTTCGGCATATTGGAGGCCGGTGCTGGGGGAAAGTGAAAAAAAGGTTCTTTGGAGGATAGAGTGGCCAGGAAAGCCCGCAGCCCCAAAGTCTGGGTGGCAATGCAAGTAGTTCCCAGAGACCTTGAAAGAAAGCAAGAGTTGTTCTGGCTGCCACCTTGGCTGTGGGAGCCAGGCCAGGACGTTCGGCATATTGGAGGCCGGTGCTGGGGGAAAGTGAAAAAAAGGTTCTTTGGAGGATAGAGTGGCCAGGAAAGCGTGCAGCCCCAAAGTCTGGGTGGCAATGCAAGTAGTTCCCAGAGACCTTGAAAGAAAGCAAGAGTTGTTCTGGCTGCCACCTTGGCTGTGGGAGCCAGGCCAGGACGTTCGGCATATTGGAGGCCGGTGCTGGGGGAAAGTGAAAAAAAGGTTCTTTGGAGGATAGAGTGGCCAGGAAAGCCCGCAGCCCCAAAGTCTGGGTGGCATTGCAAGTAGTTCCCAGAGACCATGAAAGAAAGCAAGAGTTGATCTGGCTGCCACCTTGGCTGTGGGAGCCAGGCCAGGACGTTCGGCATATTGGAGGCCGGTGCTGGGGGAAAGTGAAAAAAAGGTGCTTGTGAGGACAGAGTGGCCAGGAAAGCCCGCAGCCCCAAAGTCTGGGTGGCAATGCAAGTAGTTCCCAGAGACCTTGAAAGAAAGCAAGAGTTGTTCTGGCTGCCACCTTGGGAGTGGGAGCCAGGCCAGGACGTTCGGCATATTGGGGTCCGGTGCTGGGGGAAAGTGAAAAAAAGGTTCTTTGGAGGATAGAGTGGCCAGGAAAGCCCGCAGCCCCAAAGTCTGGGTGGCAATGCAAGTAGTTCCCAGAGACCATGAAAGAAAGCAAGAGTTGATCTGGCTGCCACCTTGGCTGTGGGAGCCAGGCCAGGACGTTCGGCATATTGGGGTCCGGTGCTGGGGGAAAGTGAAAAAAGGTTCTTTGGAGGATAGAGTGGCCAGGAAAGCGTGCAGCCCCAAAGTCTGGGTGGCAATGCAAGTAGTTCCCAGAGACCATGAAAGAAAGCAAGAGTTGATCTGGCTGCCACCTTGGCTGTGGGAGCCAGGCCAGGACGTTCGGCATATTGGAGGCCGGTGCTGGGGGAAAGTGAAAAAAAGGTTCTTTTGAGGATAGAGTGGCCAGGAAAGCCCGCAGCCCCAAAGTCTGGGTGGCAATGCAAGTAGTTCCCAGAGACCTTGAAAGAAAGCAAGAGTTGTTCTGGCTGCCACCTTGGCTGTGGGAGCCAGGCCAGGACGTTCGGCATATTGGAGGCCGGTGCTGGGGAAAAGTGAAAAAAAGGTTCTTTGGAGGTTAGAGTGGCCAGGAAAGCCCGCAGCCCCAAAGTCTGGGTGGCATTGCAAGTACTTCCCAGAGACCTTGAAAGAAAGCAAGAGTTGTTCTGGCTGCCACCTTGGCTGTGGGAGCCAGGCCAGGACGTTCGGCATATTGGAGGCCGGTGCTGGGGGAAAGTGAAAAAAGGTTCTTTGGAGGATAGAGTGGCCAGGAAAGCCCGCAGCCCCAAAGTCTGGGTGGCAATGCAAGTAGTTCCCAGAGACCATGAAAGAAAGCAAGAGTTGATCTGGCTGCCACCTTGGCTGTGGGAGCCAGGCCAGGACGTTCGGCGTATTTGAGGCCTGTGCTGGGGGAAAGTGAAAAAAAGGTTCTTTGGAGGATAGAGTGGCCAGGAAAGCCCGCAGCCCCAAAGTCTGGGTGGCAATGCAAGTAGTTCCCAGAGACCATGAAAGAAAGCAAGAGTTGTTCTGGCTGCCACCTTGGCTGTGGGAGCCAGGCCAGGACGTTCGGCATATTGGGGTCCGGTGCTGGGGTAAAGTGAAAAAAAGTTTCTTTTGAGGATCGAGTGGCCAGGAAAGCCCGCAGCCCCAAAGTCTGGGTGGCAATGCAAGTAGTTCCCAGAGACCTTGAAAGAAAGCAAGAGTTGTTCTGGCTGCCACCTTGGCTGTGGGAGCCAGGCCAGGACGTTCGGCATATTGGAGGCCGGTGCTGGGGGAAAGTGAAAAAAAGGTTCTTTGGAGGACAGAGTGGCCAGGAAAGCCCGCAGCCCCAAAGTCTGGGTGGCAATGCAAGTAGTTCCCAGAGACCTTGAAAGAAAGCAAGAATTGTTCTGGCTGCCACCTTGGCTGTGGGAGCCAGGCCAGGACGTTCGGCATATTGGAGGCCGGTGCTGGGGGAAAGTGAAAAAAGGTTCTTTGGAGGATAGAGTGGCCAGGAAAGCCCGCAGCCCCAAAGTCTGGGTGGCAATGCAAGTAGTTCCCAGAGACCATGAAAGAAAGCAAGAGTTGTTCTGGCTGCCACCTTGGCTGTGGGAGCCAGGCCAGGACGTTCGGCATATTGGGGTCCGGTGCTGGGGTAAAGTGAAAAAAAGGTTCTTTTGAGGATAGAGTGGCCAGGAAAGCCCGCAGCCCCAAAGTCTGGGTGGCAATGCAAGTAGTTCCCAGAGACCTTGAAAGAAAGCAAGAGTTGTTCTGGCTGCCACCTTGGCTGTGGGAGCCAGGCCAGGACGTTCGGCATATTGGAGGCCGGTGCTGGGGAAAAGTGAAAAAAAGGTTCTTTGGAGGATAGAGTGGCCAGGAAAGCGTGCAGCCCCAAAGTCTGGGTGGCAATGCAAGTAGTTCCCAGAGACCTTGAAAGAAAGCAAGAGTTGTTCTGGCTGCCACCTTGGCTGTGGGAGCCAGGCCAGGACGTTCGGCATATTGGAGGCCGGTGCTGGGGGAAAGTGAAAAAAGGTTCTTTGGAGGATAGAGTGGCCAGGAAAGCGTGCAGCCCCAAAGTCTGGGTGGCATTGCAAGTAGTTCCCAGAGACCATGAAAGAAAGCAAGAGTTGATCTGGCTGCCACCTTGGCTGTGGGAGCCAGGCCAGGACGTTCGGCATATTGGAGGCCGGTGCTGGGGGAAAGTGAAAAAAAGGTGCTTGTGAGGACAGAGTGGCCAGGAAAGCCCGCAGCCCCAAAGTCTGGGTGGCAATGCAAGTAGTTCCCAGAGACCTTGAAAGAAAGCAAGAGTTGTTCTGGCTGCCACCTTGGGAGTGGGAGCCAGGCCAGGACGTTCGGCATATTGGGGTCCGGTGCTGGGGGAAAGTGAAAAAAAGGTTCTTTGGAGGATAGAGTGGCCAGGAAAGCCCGCAGCCCCAAAGTCTGGGTGGCAATGCAAGTAGTTCCCAGAGACCTTGAAAGAAAGCAAGAGTTGTTCTGGCTGCCACCTTGGCTGTGGGAGCCAGGCCAGGACGTTCGGCATATTGGAGGCCGGTGCTGGGGGAAAGTGAAAAAAAGGTTCTTTGGAGGACAGAGTGGCCAGGAAAGCCCGCAGCCCCAAAGTCTGGGTGGCATTGCAAGTAGTTCCCAGAGACCATGAAAGAAAGCAAGAGTTGTTCTGGCTGCCACCTTGGCTGTGGGAGCCAGGCCAGGACGTTCGGCATATTGGAGGCCGGTGCTGGGGGAAAGTGAAAAAAGGTTCTTTGGAGGATAGAGTGGCCAGGAAAGCGTGCAGCCCCAAAGTCTGGGTGGCAATGCAAGTAGTTCCCAGAGACCATGAAAGAAAGCAAGAGTTGATCTGGCTGCCACCTTGGCTGTGGGAGCCAGGCCAGGACGTTCGGCATATTGGAGGCCGGTGCTGGGGGAAAGTGAAAAAAAGGTTCTTTTGAGGATAGAGTGGCCAGGAAAGCCCGCAGCCCCAAAGTCTGGGTGGCAATGCAAGTAGTTCCCAGAGACCTTGAAAGAAAGCAAGAGTTGTTCTGGCTGCCACCTTGGCTGTGGGAGCCAGGCCAGGACGTTCGGCATATTGGAGGCCGGTGCTGGGGAAAAGTGAAAAAAAGGTTCTTTGGAGGTTAGAGTGGCCAGGAAAGCGTGCAGCCCCAAAGTCTGGGTGGCATTGCAAGTACTTCCCAGAGACCTTGAAAGAAAGCAAGAGTTGTTCTGGCTGCCACCTTGGCTGTGGGAGCCAGGCCAGGACGTTCGGCATATTGGAGGCCGGTGCTGGGGGAAAGTGAAAAAAGGTTCTTTGGAGGATAGAGTGGCCAGGAAAGCGTGCAGCCCCAAAGTCTGGGTGGCAATGCAAGTAGTTCCCAGAGACCATGAAAGAAAGCAAGAGTTGATCTGGCTGCCACCTTGGCTGTGGGAGCCAGGCCAGGACGTTCGGCATATTGGAGGCCGGTGCTGGGGGAAAGTGAAAAAAAGGTTCTTTGGAGGATAGAGTGGCCAGGAAAGCGTGCAGCCCCAAAGTCTGGGTGGCAATGCAAGTAGTTCCCAGAGACCATGAAAGAAAGCAAGAGTTGATCTGGCTGCCACCTTGGCTGTGGGAGCCAGGCCAGGACGTTCGGCATATTGGGGTCCGGTGCTGGGGGAAAGTGAAAAAAAGGTTCTTTTGAGGATAGAGTGGCCAGGAAAGCCCGCAGCCCCAAAGTCTGGGTGGCAATGCAAGTAGTTCCCAGAGACCTTGAAAGAAAGCAAGAGTTGTTCTGGCTGCCACCTTGGCTGTGGGAGCCAGGCCAGGACGTTCGGCATATTGGAGGCCGGTGCTGGGGTAAAGTGAAAAAAAGGTTCTTTTGAGGACAGAGTGGCCAGGAAAGCGTGCAGCCCCAAAGTCTGGGTGGCAATGCAAGTAGTTCCCAGAGACCTTGAAAGAAAGCAAGAGTTGTTCTGGCTGCCACCTTGGCTGTGGGAGCCAGGCCAGGACGTTCGGCATATTGGAGGCCGGTGCTGGGGGAAAGTGAAAAAAAGGTTCCTTGGAGGACAGAGTGGCCAGGAAAGCCCGCAGACCCAAAGTCTGGGTGGCATTGCAAGTAGTTCCCAGAGACCATGAAAGAAAGCAAGAGTTGTTCTGGCTGCCACCTTGGCTGTGGGAGCCAGGCCAGGATGTTCAGCATATTGGGGGCCGGTGCTGGGGTAAAGTGAAAAAAAGGTTCTTTTGAGGATAGAGTGGCCAGGAAAGCCCGCAGCCCCAAAGTCTGGGTGGCAATGCAAGTAGTTCCCAGAGACCTTGAAAGAAAGCAAGAGTTGTTCTGGCTGCCACCTTGGCTGTGGGAGCCAGGCCAGGACGTTCGGCATATTGGAGGCCGGTGCTGGGGGAAAGTGAAAAAAGGGTTCTTTGGAGGATAGAGTGGCCAGGAAAGCCCGCAGCCCCAAAGTCTGGGTGGCAATGCAAGTAGTTCCCAGAGACCATGAAAGAAAGCAAGAGTTGTTCTGGCTGCCACCTTGGCTGTGGGAGCCAGGCCAGGACGTTCGGCATATTGGAGGCCGGTGCTGGGGGAAAGTGAAAAAAAGGTTCTTTGGAGGATAGAGTGGCCAGGAAAGCGTGCAGCCCCAAAGTCTGGGTGGCAATGCAAGTAGTTCCCAGAGACCTTGAAAGAAAGCAAGAGTTGTTCTGGCTGCCACCTTGGCTGTGGGAGCCAGGCCAGGACGTTCGGCATATTGGGGTCCGGTGCTGGGGGAAAGTGAAAAAAAGGTTCTTTGGAGGATAGAGTGGCCAGGAAAGCGTGCAGCCCCAAAGTCTGGGTGGCAATGCAAGTAGTTCCCAGAGACCTTGAAAGAAAGCAAGAGTTGTTCTGGCTGCCACCTTGGGTGTGGGAGCCAGGCCAGGACGTTCGGCATATTGGAGGCCGGTGCTGGGGGAAAGTGAAAAAAAGGTTCTTTGGAGGATAGAGTGGCCAGGAAAGCCCGCAGCCCCAAAGTCTGGGTGGCATTGCAAGTAGTTCCCAGAGACCATGAAAGAAAGCAAGAGTTGATCTGGCTGCCACCTTGGCTGTGGGAGCCAGGCCAGGACGTTCGGCATATTGGAGGCCGGTGCTGGGGGAAAGTGAAAAAAAGGTGCTTGTGAGGACAGAGTGGCCAGGAAAGCCCACAGCCCCAAAGTCTGGGTGGCAATGCAAGTAGTTCCCAGAGACCTTGAAAGAAAGCAAGAGTTGTTCTGGCTGCCACCTTGGCTGTGGGAGCCAGGCCAGGACGTTCGGCATATTGGGGTCCGGTGCTGGGGGAAAGTGAAAAAAAGGTTCTTTGGAGGATAGAGTGGCCAGGAAAGCGTGCAGCCCCAAAGTCTGGGTGGCAATGCAAGTAGTTCCCAGAGACCTTGAAAGAAAGCAAGAGTTCTTCTGGCTGCCACCTTGGCTGTGGGAGCCAGGCCAGGACGTTCGGCATATTGGAGGCCGGTGCTGGGGGAAAGTGAAAAAAAGGTTCTTTTGAGGACAGAGTGGCCAGGAAAGCGTGCAGCCCCAAAGTCTGGGTGGCAATGCAAGTAGTTCCCAGAGACCTTGAAAGAAAGCAAGAGTTGTTCTGGCTGCCACCTTGGCTGTGGGAGCCAGGCCAGGACGTTCGGCATATTGGAGGCCGGTGCTGGGGGAAAGTGAAAAAAAGGTTCTTTGGAGGACAGAGTGGCCAGGAAAGCCCGCAGCCCCAAAGTCTGGGTGGCAATGCAAGTAGTTCCCAGAGACCTTGAAAGAAAGCAAGAATTGTTCTGGCTGCCACCTTGGCTGTGGGAGCCAGGCCAGGACGTTCGGCATATTGGAGGCCGGTGCTGGGGGAAAGTGAAAAAAGGTTCTTTGGAGGATAGAGTGGCCAGGAAAGCCCGCAGCCCCAAAGTCTGGGTGGCAATGCAAGTAGTTCCCAGAGACCATGAAAGAAAGCAAGAGTTGTTCTGGCTGCCACCTTGGCTGTGGGAGCCAGGCCAGGACGTTCGGCATATTGGGGTCCGGTGCTGGGGTAAAGTGAAAAAAAGGTTCTTTTGAGGATAGAGTGGCCAGGAAAGCCCGCAGCCCCAAAGTCTGGGTGGCAATGCAAGTAGTTCCCAGAGACCTTGAAAGAAAGCAAGAGTTGTTCTGGCTGCCACCTTGGCTGTGGGAGCCAGGCCAGGACGTTCGGCATATTGGAGGCCGGTGCTGGGGGAAAGTGAAAAAAAGGTTCTTTGGAGGATAGAGTGGCCAGGAAAGCGTGCAGCCCCAAAGTCTGGGTGGCAATGCAAGTAGTTCCCAGAGACCTTGAAAGAAAGCAAGAGTTGTTCTGGCTGCCACCTTGGCTGTGGGAGCCAGGCCAGGACGTTCGGCATATTGGAGGCCGGTGCTGGGGGAAAGTGAAAAAAGGTTCTTTGGAGGATAGAGTGGCCAGGAAAGCGTGCAGCCCCAAAGTCTGGGTGGCAATGCAAGTAGTTCCCAGAGACCATGAAAGAAAGCAAGAGTTGATCTGGCTGCCACCTTGGCTGTGGGAGCCAGGCCAGGACGTTCGGCATATTGGAGGCCGGTGCTGGGGGAAAGTGAAAAAAAGGTTCTTTGGAGGATAGAGTGGCCAGGAAAGCCCGCAGCCCCAAAGTCTGGGTGGCAATGCAAGTAGTTCCCAGAGACCATGAAAGAAAGCAAGAGTTGATCTGGCTGCCACCTTGGCTGTGGGAGCCAGGCCAGGACGTTCGGCATATTGGGGTCCGGTGCTGGGGGAAAGTGAAAAAAAGGTTCTTTTGAGGATAGAGTGGCCAGGAAAGCCCGCAGCCCCAAAGTCTGGGTGGCAATGCAAGTAGTTCCCAGAGACCTTGAAAGAAAGCAAGAGTTGTTCTGGCTGCCACCTTGGCTGTGGGAGCCAGGCCAGGACGTTCGGCATATTGGAGGCCGGTGCTGGGGTAAAGTGAAAAAAAGGTTCTTTGGAGGATAGAGTGGCCAGGAAAGCGTGCAGCCCCAAAGTCTGGGTGGCAATGCAAGTAGTTCCCAGAGACCTTGAAAGAAAGCAAGAGTTGTTCTGGCTGCCACCTTGGCTGTGGGAGCCAGGCCAGGACGTTCGGCATATTGGAGGCCGGTGCTGGGGGAAAGTGAAAAAAAGGTTCTTTGGAGGATAGAGTGGCCAGGAAAGCGTGCAGCCCCAAAGTCTGGGTGGCAATGCAAGTAGTTCCCAGAGACTTTGAAAGAAAGCAAGAGTTGTTCTGGCTGCCACCTTGGGTGTGGGAGCCAGGCCAGGACGTTCGGCATATTGGAGGCCGGTGCTGGGGGAAAGTGAAAAAAAGGTTCTTTGGAGGATAGAGTGGCCAGGAAAGCCCGCAGCCCCAAAGTCTGGGTGGCATTGCAAGTAGTTCCCAGAGACCTTGAAAGAAAGCAAGAGTTGATCTGGCTGCCACCTTGGCTGTGGGAGCCAGGCCAGGACGTTCGGCATATTGGAGGCCGGTGCTGGGGGAAAGTGAAAAAAAGGTGCTTGTGAGGACAGAGTGGCCAGGAAAGCGTGCAGCCCCAAAGTCTGGGTGGCAATGCAAGTAGTTCCCAGAGACCTTGAAAGAAAGCAAGAGTTGTTCTGGCTGCCACCTTGGCTGTGGGAGCCAGGCCAGGACGTTCGGCATATTGGGGTCCGGTGCTGGGGGAAAGTGAAAAAAAGGTTCTTTGGAGGATAGAGTGGCCAGGAAAGCGTGCAGCCCCAAAGTCTGGGTGGCAATGCAAGTAGTTCCCAGAGACCTTGAAAGAAAGCAAGAGTTGTTCTGGCTGCCACCTTGGCTGTGGGAGCCAGGCCAGGACGTTCGGCATATTGGAGGCCGGTGCTGGGGGAAAGTGAAAAAAAGGTTCTTTGGAGGATAGAGTGGCCAGGAAAGCCCGCAGCCCCAAAGTCTGGGTGGCAATGCAAGTAGTTCCCAGAGACCTTGAAAGAAAGCAAGAGTTGTTCTGGCTGCCACCTTGGCTGTGGGAGCCAGGCCAGGACGTTCGGCATATTGGAGGCCGGTGCTGGGGGAAAGTGAAAAAAAGGTTCTTTGGAGGACAGAGTGGCCAGGAAAGCGTGCAGCCCCAAAGTCTGGGTGGCAATGCAAGTAGTTCCCAGAGACCTTGAAAGAAAGCAAGAGTTGTTCTGGCTGCCACCTTGGCTGTGGGAGCCAGGCCAGGACGTTCGGCATATTGGAGGCCGGTGCTGGGGGAAAGTGAAAAAAAGGTTCCTTGGAGGACAGAGTGGCCAGGAAAGCCCGCAGACCCAAAGTCTGGGTGGCATTGCAAGTAGTTCCCAGAGACCATGAAAGAAAGCAAGAGTTGTTCTGGCTGCCACCTTGGCTGTGGGAGCCAGGCCAGGATGTTCGGCATATTGGGGGCCGGTGCTGGGGTAAAGTGAAAAATATGTGCTTTTGAGGATAGAGTGGCCAGGAAAGCCCGCAGCCCCAAAGTCTGGGTGGCAATGCAAGTAGTTCCCAGAGACCTTGAAAGAAAGCAAGAGTTGTTCTGGCTGCCACCTTGGCTGTGGGAGCCAGGCCAGGACGTTCGGCATATTGGAGGCCGGTGCTGGGGGAAAGTGAAAAAAAGGTTCTTTGGAGGATAGAGTGGCCAGGAAAGCCCGCAGCCCCAAAGTCTGGGTGGCAATGCAAGTAGTTCCCAGAGACCATGAAAGAAAGCAAGAGTTGTTCTGGCTGCCACCTTGGCTGTGGGAGCCAGGCCAGGACGTTCGGCATATTGGAGGCCGGTGCTGGGGGAAAGTGAAAAAAAGGTTCTTTGTAGGATAGAGTGGCCAGGAAAGCCCGCAGCCCCAAAGTCTGGGTGGCAATGCAAGTAGTTCCCAGAGACCTTGAAAGAAAGCAAGAGTTGTTCTGGCTGCCACCTTGGCTGTGGGAGCCAGGCCAGGACGTTCGGCATATTTGAGGCCGGTGCTGGGGGAAAGTGAAAAAAAGGTTCTTTGGAGGATAGAGTGGCCAGGAAAGCGTGCAGCCCCAAAGTCTGGGTGGCAATGCAAGTAGTTCCCAGAGACCTTGAAAGAAAGCAAGAGTTCTTCTGGCTGCCACCTTGGCTGTGGGAGCCAGGCCAGGACGTTCGGCATATTGGAGGCCGGTGCTGGGGGAAAGTGAAAAAAAGGTTCTTTGGAGGATAGAGTGGCCAGGAAAGCCCGCAGCCCCAAAGTCTGGGTGGCATTGCAAGTAGTTCCCAGAGACCATGAAAGAAAGCAAGAGTTGATCTGGCTGCCACCTTGGCTGTGGGAGCCAGGCCAGGACGTTCGGCATATTGGAGGCCGGTGCTGGGGGAAAGTGAAAAAAAGGTGCTTGTGAGGACAGAGTGGCCAGGAAAGCCCGCAGCCCCAAAGTCTGGGTGGCAATGCAAGTAGTTCCCAGAGACCTTGAAAGAAAGCAAGAGTTGTTCTGGCTGCCACCTTGGCTGTGGGAGCCAGGCCAGGACGTTCGGCATATTTGAGGCCGGTGCTGGCGGAAAGTGAAAAAAAGGTTCTTTTGAGGATAGAGTGGCCAGGAAAGCGTGCAGCCCCAAAGTCTGGGTGGCAATGCAAGTAGTTCCCAGAGACCTTGAAAGAAAGCAAGAGTTCTTCTGGCTGCCACCTTGGCTGTGGGAGCCAGGCCAGGACGTTCGGCATATTGGAGGCCGGTGCTGGGGGAAAGTGAAAAAAAGGTTCTTTGGAGGACAGAGTGGCCAGGAAAGCCCGCAGACCCAAAGTCTGGGTGGCATTGCAAGTAGTTCCCAGAGACCTTGAAAGAAAGCAAGAGTTGTTCTGGCTGCCACCTTGGCTGTGGGAGCCAGGCCAGGATGTTCGGCATATTGGGGGCCGGTGCTGGGGTAAAGTGAAAAATATGTGCTTTTGAGGATAGAGTGGCCAGGAAAGCCCGCAGCCCCAAAGTCTGGGTGGCAATGCAAGTAGTTCCCAGAGACCTTGAAAGAAAGCAAGAGTTGTTCTGGCTGCCACCTTGGCTGTGGGAGCCAGGCCAGGACGTTCGGCATATTGGAGGCCGGTGCTGGGGGAAAGTGAAAAAAAGGTTCTTTGGAGGATAGAGTGGCCAGGAAAGCCCGCAGCCCCAAAGTCTGGGTGGCAATGCAAGTAGTTCCCAGAGACCATGAAAGAAAGCAAGAGTTGTTCTGGCTGCCACCTTGGCTGTGGGAGCCAGGCCAGGACGTTCGGCATATTGGAGGCCGGTGCTGGGGGAAAGTGAAAAAAAGGTTCTTTGGAGGATAGAGTGGCCAGGAAAGCCCGCAGCCCCAAAGTCTGGGTGGCAATGCAAGTAGTTCCCAGAGACCTTGAAAGAAAGCAAGAGTTGTTCTGGCTGCCACCTTGGCTGTGGGAGCCAGGCCAGGACGTTCGGCATATTGGAGGCCGGTGCTGGGGGAAAGTGAAAAAAAGGTTCTTTGTAGGATAGAGTGGCCAGGAAAGCGTGCAGCCCCAAAGTCTGGGTGGCAATGCAAGTAGTTCCCAGAGACCTTGAAAGAAAGCAAGAGTTCTTCTGGCTGCCACCTTGGCTGTGGGAGCCAGGCCAGGACGTTCGGCATATTGGAGGCCGGTGCTGGGGGAAAGTGAAAAAAAGGTTCTTTGGAGGATAGAGTGGCCAGGAAAGCCCGCAGCCCCAAAGTCTGGGTGGCATTGCAAGTAGTTCCCAGAGACCATGAAAGAAAGCAAGAGTTGATCTGGCTGCCACCTTGGCTGTGGGAGCCAGGCCAGGACGTTCGGCATATTGGAGGCCGGTGCTGGGGGAAAGTGAAAAAAAGGTGCTTGTGAGGACAGAGTGGCCAGGAAAGCCCGCAGCCCCAAAGTCTGGGTGGCAATGCAAGTAGTTCCCAGAGACCTTGAAAGAAAGCAAGAGTTGTTCTGGCTGCCACCTTGGCTGTGGGAGCCAGGCCAGGACGTTCGGCATATTGGGGTCCGGTGCTGGGGGAAAGTGAAAAAAAGGTTCTTTGGAGGATAGAGTGGCCAGGAAAGCCCGCAGCCCCAAAGTCTGGGTGGCAATGCAAGTAGTTCCCAGAGACCTTGAAAGAAAGCAAGAGTTGTTCTGGCTGCCACCTTGGCTGTGGGAGCCAGGCCAGGACGTTCGGCATATTGGAGGCCGGTGCTGGGGGAAAGTGAAAAAAGGTTCTTTGGAGGATAGAGTGGCCAGGAAAGCGTGCAGCCCCAAAGTCTGGGTGGCAATGCAAGTAGTTCCCAGAGACCATGAAAGAAAGCAAGAGTTGATCTGGCTGCCACCTTGACTGTGGGAGCCAGGCCAGGACGTTCGGCATATTGGAGGCCGGTGCTGGGGGAAAGTGAAAAAAAGGTTCTTTGGAGGATAGAGTGGCCAGGAAAGCCCGCAGCCCCAAAGTCTGGGTGGCAATGCAAGTAGTTCCCAGAGACCTTGAAAGAAAGCAAGAGTTGTTCTGGCTGCCACCTTGGCTGTGGGAGCCAGGCCAGGACAGTCGGCATATTGGAGGCCGGTGCTGGGGGAAAGTGAAAAAAAGGTTCTTTGGAGGTTAGAGTGGCCAGGAAAGCCCGCAACCCCAAAGTCTGGGTGGCATTGCAAGTACTTCCCAGAGACCTTGAAAGAAAGCAAGAGTTGTTCTGGCTGCCACCTTGGCTGTGGGAGCCAGGCCAGGACGTTCGGCATATTGGAGGCCGGTGCTGGGGGAAAGTGAAAAAAGGTTCTTTGGAGGATAGAGTGGCCAGGAAAGCGTGCAGCCCCAAAGTCTGGGTGGCAATGCAAGTAGTTCCCAGAGACCATGAAAGAAAGCAAGAGTTGTTCTGGCTGCCACCTTGGCTGTGGGAGCCAGGCCAGGACGTTCGGCGTATTTGAGGCCTGTGCTGGGGGAAAGTGAAAAAAAGGTTCTTTTGAGGATAGAGTGGCCAGGAAAGCCCGCAGCCCCAAAGTCTGGGTGGCAATGCAAGTAGTTCCCAGAGACCATGAAAGAAAGCAAGAGTTGTTCTGGCTGCCACCTTGGCTGTGGGAGCCAGGCCAGGACGTTCGGCATATTGGGGTCCGGTGCTGGGGTAAAGTGAAAAAAAGGTTCTTTTGAGGACAGAGTGGCCAGGAAAGCCCGCAGCCCCAAAGTCTGGGTGGCATTGCAAGTAGTTCCCAGAGACCATGAAAGAAAGCAAGAGTTGATCTGGCTGCCACCTTGGCTGTGGGAGCCAGGCCAGGACGTTCGGCATATTGGAGGCCGGTGCTGGGGGAAAGTGAAAAAAAGGTGCTTGTGAGGACAGAGTGGCCAGGAAAGCCCGCAGCCCCAAAGTCTGGGTGGCAATGCAAGTAGTTCCCAGAGACCTTGAAAGAAAGCAAGAGTTGTTCTGGCTGCCACCTTGGCTGTGGGAGCCAGGCCAGGACGTTCGGCATATTGGGGTCCGGTGCTGGGGGAAAGTGAAAAAAAGGTTCTTTGGAGGATAGAGTGGCCAGGAAAGCCCGCAGCCCCAAAGTCTGGGTGGCAATGCAAGTAGTTCCCAGAGACCTTGAAAGAAAGCAAGAGTTGTTCTGGCTGCCACCTTGGCTGTGGGAGCCAGGCCAGGACGTTTGGCATATTGGAGGCCGGTGCTGGGGGAAAGTGAAAAAAAGGTTCTTTGGAGGACAGAGTGGCCAGGAAAGCCCGCAGCCCCAAAGTCTGGGTGGCATTGCAAGTAGTTCCCAGAGACCATGAAAGAAAGCAAGAGTTGTTCTGGCTGCCACCTTGGCTGTGGGAGCCAGGCCAGGACGTTCGGCATATTGGAGGCCGGTGCTGGGGGAAAGTGAAAAAAGGTTCTTTGGAGGATAGAGTGGCCAGGAAAGCGTGCAGCCCCAAAGTCTGGGTGGCAATGCAAGTAGTTCCCAGAGACCATGAAAGAAAGCAAGAGTTGATCTGGCTGCCACCTTGGCTGTGGGAGCCAGGCCAGGACGTTCGGCATATTGGAGGCCGGTGCTGGGGGAAAGTGAAAAAAAGGTGCTTGTGAGGACAGAGTGGCCAGGAAAGCCCGCAGCCCCAAAGTCTGGGTGGCAATGCAAGTAGTTCCCAGAGACCTTGAAAGAAAGCAAGAGTTGTTCTGGCTGCCACCTTGGCTGTGGGAGCCAGGCCAGGACGTTCGGCATATTGGGGTCCGGTGCTGGGGGAAAGTGAAAAAAAGGTTCTTTGGAGGATAGAGTGGCCAGGAAAGCCCGCAGCCCCAAAGTCTGGGTGGCAATGCAAGTAGTTCCCAGAGACCTTGAAAGAAAGCAAGAGTTGTTCTGGCTGCCACCTTGGCTGTGGGAGCCAGGCCAGGACGTTCGGCATATTGGAGGCCGGTGCTGGGGGAAAGTGAAAAAAAGGTTCTTTGGAGGACAGAGTGGCCAGGAAAGCCCGCAGACCCAAAGTCTGGGTGGCATTGCAAGTAGTTCCCAGAGACCTTGAAAGAAAGCAAGAGTTGTTCTGGCTGCCACCTTGGCTGTGGGAGCCAGGCCAGGACGTTCGGCATATTGGAGGCCGGTGCTGGGGGAAAGTGAAAAAAAGGTTCTTTGGAGGATAGAGTGGCCAGGAAAGCCCGCAGCCCCAAAGTCTGGGTGGCAATGCAAGTAGTTCCCAGAGACCATGAAAGAAAGCAAGAGTTGTTCTGGCTGCCACCTTGGCTGTGGGAGCCAGGCCAGGACGTTCGGCATATTGGAGGCCGGTGCTGGGGGAAAGTGAAAAAAAGGTTCTTTGGAGGATAGAGTGGCCAGGAAAGCCCGCAGCCCCAAAGTCTGGGTGGCAATGCAAGTAGTTCCCAGAGACCTTGAAAGAAAGCAAGAGTTGTTCTGGCTGCCACCTTGGCTGTGGGAGCCAGGCCAGGACGTTCGGCATATTGGAGGCCGGTGCTGGGGGAAAGTGAAAAAAAGGTTCTTTGGAGGATAGAGTGGCCAGGAAAGCGTGCAGCCCCAAAGTCTGGGTGGCAATGCAAGTAGTTCCCAGAGACCTTGAAAGAAAGCAAGAGTTCTTCTGGCTGCCACCTTGGCTGTGGGAGCCAGGCCAGGACGTTCGGCATTCCTTTCACGGTCTCTGCCCCGGGTAAAGTGAAAAAAAGGTTCTTTTGAGGATAGAGTGGCCAGGAAAGCCCGCAGCCCAAAGTCTGGGTGGCATTGCAAGTAGTTCCCAGAGACCATGAAAGAAAGCAAGAGTTGATCTGGCTGCCACCTTGGCTGTGGGAGCCAGGCCAGGACGTTCGGCATATTGGAGCCGGTGCTGGGGGAAAGTGAAAAAAAGGTGCTTGTGAGGACAGAGTGGCAGGAAAGCCCGCAGCCCCAAAGTCTGGGTGGCAATGCAAGTAGTTCCCAGAGACCATGAAAGAAAGCAAGAGTTGATCTGGCTGCCACCTTGGCTGTGGGAGCCAGGCCAGGACGTTCGGCATATGGAGGCCGGTGCTGGGGGAAAGTGAAAAAAAGGTTCTATGGAGGATAGAGTGGCCAGGAAAGCGTGCAGCCCCAAAGTCTGGGTGGCAATGCAAGTAGTTCCCAGAGACCTTGAAAGAAAGCAAGAGTTGTTCTGGCTGCCACCTTGGCTGTGGGAGCCAGGCAGGACGTTCGGCATATTGGAGGCCGGTGCTGGGGAAAGTGAAAAAAGGTTCTTTGGAGGTTAGAGTGGCCAGGAAAGCCCGCAACCCCAAAGTCTGGGTGCATTGCAAGTAGTTCCCAGAGACCTTGAAAGAAAGCAAGAGTTGTTCTGGCTGCCACCTTGGCTGTGGGAGCCAGGCCAGGACGTTCGGCATATTGGAGGCCGGTGCTGGGGGAAAGTGAAAAAAGGTTCTTTGGAGGATAGAGTGGCCAGGAAAGCGTGCAGCCCCAAAGTCTGGGTGGCAATGCAAGTAGTTCCCAGAGACCATGAAAGAAAGCAAGAGTTGTTCTGGCTGCCACCTTGGCTGTGGGAGCCAGGCCAGGACGTTCGGCGTATTTGAGGCCTGTGCTGGGGGGAAAGTGAAAAAAAGGTTCTTTTGAGGATAGAGTGGCCAGGAAAGCCCGCAGCCCCAAAGTCTGGGTGGCAATGCAAGTAGTTCCCAGAGACCATGAAAGAAAGCAAGAGGTGTTCTGGCTGCCACCTGGGTGTGGGAGCCAGGCCAGGACGTTCGGCATAATTGGGGTCCGGTGCTGGGGTAAAGTGAAAAAAAAGGTTCTTTTGAGGACAGAGTGGCCAGGAAAGCCCGCAGCCCCAAAGTCTGGGTGGCATTGCAAGTAGTTCCCAGAGACCATGAAAGAAAGCAAGAGTTGATCTGGCTGCCACCTTGGCTGTGGGAGCCAGGCCAGGACGTTCGGCATATTGGAGGCCGGTGCTGGGGGAAAGTGAAAAAAAGGTGCTTGTGAGGACAGAGTGGCCAGGAAAGCCCGCAGCCCCCAAAGTCTGGGTGGCAATGCAAGTAGTTCCCCAGAGACCTTGAAAGAAAGCAAGAGTTGTTCTGGCTGCCACCTTGGCTGTGGGAGCCAGGCCAGGACGTTCGGCATATTGGGGTCCGGTGCTGGGGGAAAGTGAAAAAAAGGTTCTTTGGAGGATAGAGTGGCCAGAAAGCCCGCAGCCCAAAGTCTGGGTGGCAATGCAAGTAGTTCCCAGAGACCTTGAAAGAAAGCAAGAGTTGTTCTGGCTGCCACCTTGGCTGTGGGAGCCAGGCCAGGACGTTTGGCATATTGGAGGCCGGTGCTGGGGGAAAGTGAAAAAAAGGTTCTTTGGAGGACAGAGTGGCCAGGAAAGCCCGCAGCCCCAAAGTCTGGGTGGCATTGCAAGTAGTTCCCAGAGACCATGAAAGAAAGCAAGAGTTGATCTGGCTGCCACCTTGGCTGTGGGAGCCAGGCCAGGACGTTCGGCATATTGGAGGCCGGTGCTGGGGGAAAGTGAAAAAAGGTTCTTTGGAGGATAGAGTGGCCAGGAAAGCGTGCAGCCCCAAAGTCTGGGTGGCAATGCAAGTAGTTCCCAGAGACCATGAAAGAAAGCAAGAGTTGATCTGGCTGCCACCTTGGCTGTGGGAGCCAGGCCAGGACGTTCGGCATATTGGAGGCCGGTGCTGGGGGAAAGTGAAAAAAAGGTGCTTGTGAGGACAGAGTGGCCAGGAAAGCCCGCAGCCCCAAAGTCTGGGTGGCAATGCAAGTAGTTCCCAGAGACCTTGAAAGAAAGCAAGAGTTGTTCTGGCTGCCACCTTGGCTGTGGGAGCCAGGCCAGGACGTTCGGCATATTGGGGTCCGGTGCTGGGGGAAAGTGAAAAAAAGGTTCTTTGGAGGATAGAGTGGCCAGGAAAGCCCGCAGCCCCAAAGTCTGGGTGGCAATGCAAGTAGTTCCCAGAGACCTTGAAAGAAAGCAAGAGTTGTTCTGGCTGCCACCTTGGCTGTGGGAGCCAGGCCAGGACGTTCGGCATATTGGAGGCCGGTGCTGGGGGAAAGTGAAAAAAAGGTTCTTTGGAGGACAGAGTGGCCAGGAAAGCCCGCAGACCCAAAGTCTGGGTGGCATTGCAAGTAGTTCCCAGAGACCATGAAAGAAAGCAAGAGTTGTTCTGGCTGCCACCTTGGCTGTGGGAGCCAGGCCAGGATGTTCGGCATATTGGGGGCCGGTGCTGGGGTAAAGTGAAAAATATGTGCTTTTGAGGATAGAGTGGCCAGGAAAGCCCGCAGCCCCAAAGTCTGGGTGGCAATGCAAGTAGTTCCCAGAGACCTTGAAAGAAAGCAAGAGTTGTTCTGGCTGCCACCTTGGCTGTGGGAGCCAGGCCAGGACGTTCGGCATATTGGAGGCCGGTGCTGGGGGAAAGTGAAAAAAAGGTTCTTTGGAGGATAGAGTGGCCAGGAAAGCCCGCAGCCCCAAAGTCTGGGTGGCAATGCAAGTAGTTCCCAGAGACCTTGAAAGAAAGCAAGAGTTGTTCTGGCTGCCACCTTGGCTGTGGGAGCCAGGCCAGGACGTTCGGCATATTGGAGGCCGGTGCTGGGGGAAAGTGAAAAAAAGGTTCTTTGGAGGATAGAGTGGCCAGGAAAGCGTGCAGCCCCAAAGTCTGGGTGGCAATGCAAGTAGTTCCCAGAGACCTTGAAAGAAAGCAAGAGTTGTTCTGGCTGCCACCTTGGCTGTGGGAGCCAGGCCAGGACGTTCGGCATATTGGAGGCCGGTGCTGGGGGAAAGTGAAAAAAAGGTTCTTTGGAGGATAGAGTGGCCAGGAAAGCCCGCAGCCCCAAAGTCTGGGTGGCATTGCAAGTAGTTCCCAGAGACCATGAAAGAAAGCAAGAGTTGATCTGGCTGCCACCTTGGCTGTGGGAGCCAGGCCAGGACGTTCGGCATATTGGAGGCCGGTGCTGGGGGAAAGTGAAAAAAAGGTGCTTGTGAGGACAGAGTGGCCAGGAAAGCCCGCAGCCCCAAAGTCTGGGTGGCAATGCAAGTAGTTCCCAGAGACCATGAAAGAAAGCAAGAGTTGATCTGGCTGCCACCTTGGCTGTGGGAGCCAGGCCAGGACGTTCGGCATATTGGAGGCCGGTGCTGGGGGAAAGTGAAAAAAAGGTTCTTTGGAGGATAGAGTGGCCAGGAAAGCGTGCAGCCCCAAAGTCTGGGTGGCAATGCAAGTAGTTCCCAGAGACCTTGAAAGAAAGCAAGAGTTGTTCTGGCTGCCACCTTGGGTGTGGGAGCCAGGCCAGGACGTTCGGCATATTGGAGGCCGGTGCTGGGGGAAAGTGAAAAAAAGGTTCTTTGGAGGTTAGAGTGGCCAGGAAAGCCCGCAACCCCAAAGTCTGGGTGGCATTGCAAGTAGTTCCCAGAGACCTTGAAAGAAAGCAAGAGTTGTTCTGGCTGCCACCTTGGCTGTGGGAGCCAGGCCAGGACGTTCGGCATATTTGAGGCCGGTGCTGGGGGAAAGTGAAAAAAGGTTCTTTGGAGGATAGAGTGGCCAGGAAAGCGTGCAGCCCCAAAGTCTGGGTGGCAATGCAAGTAGTTCCCAGAGACCATGAAAGAAAGCAAGAGTTGTTCTGGCTGCCACCTTGGCTGTGGGAGCCAGGCCAGGACGTTCGGCGTATTTGAGGCCTGTGCTGGGGGAAAGTGAAAAAAAGGTTCTTTTGAGGATAGAGTGGCCAGGAAAGCCCGCAGCCCCAAAGTCTGGGTGGCAATGCAAGTAGTTCCCAGAGACCATGAAAGAAAGCAAGAGTTGTTCTGGCTGCCACCTTGGCTGTGGGAGCCAGGCCAGGACGTTCGGCATATTGGGGTCCGGTGCTGGGGTAAAGTGAAAAAAAGGTTCTTTTGAGGACAGAGTGGCCAGGAAAGCCCGCAGCCCCAAAGTCTGGGTGGCATTGCAAGTAGTTCCCAGAGACCATGAAAGAAAGCAAGAGTTGATCTGGCTGCCACCTTGGCTGTGGGAGCCAGGCCAGGACGTTCGGCATATTGGAGGCCGGTGCTGGGGGAAAGTGAAAAAAAGGTGCTTGTGAGGACAGAGTGGCCAGGAAAGCCCGCAGCCCCAAAGTCTGGGTGGCAATGCAAGTAGTTCCCAGAGACCTTGAAAGAAAGCAAGAGTTGTTCTGGCTGCCACCTTGGCTGTGGGAGCCAGGCCAGGACGTTCGGCATATTGGGGTCCGGTGCTGGGGGAAAGTGAAAAAAAGGTTCTTTGGAGGATAGAGTGGCCAGGAAAGCCCGCAGCCCCAAAGTCTGGGTGGCAATGCAAGTAGTTCCCAGAGACCTTGAAAGAAAGCAAGAGTTGTTCTGGCTGCCACCTTGGCTGTGGGAGCCAGGCCAGGACGTTCGGCATATTGGAGGCCGGTGCTGGGGGAAAGTGAAAAAAAGGTTCTTTGGAGGACAGAGTGGCCAGGAAAGCCCGCAGCCCCAAAGTCTGGGTGGCATTGCAAGTAGTTCCCAGAGACCATGAAAGAAAGCAAGAGTTGTTCTGGCTGCCACCTTGGCTGTGGGAGCCAGGCCAGGACGTTCGGCATATTGGAGGCCGGTGCTGGGGGAAAGTGAAAAAAGGTTCTTTGGAGGATAGAGTGGCCAGGAAAGCCCGCAGCCCCAAAGTCTGGGTGGCAATGCAAGTAGTTCCCAGAGACCATGAAAGAAAGCAAGAGTTGATCTGGCTGCCACCTTGGCTGTGGGAGCCAGGCCAGGACGTTCGGCATATTGGAGGCCGGTGCTGGGGGAAAGTGAAAAAAAGGTTCTTTGGAGGATAGAGTGGCCAGGAAAGCCCGCAGCCCCAAAGTCTGGGTGGCAATGCAAGTAGTTCCCAGAGACCTTGAAAGAAAGCAAGAGTTGTTCTGGCTGCCACCTTGGCTGTGGGAGCCAGGCCAGGACGTTCGGCATATTGGAGGCCGGTGCTGGGGGAAAGTGAAAAAAAGGTTCTTTGGAGGTTAGAGTGGCCAGGAAAGCCCGCAGCCCCAAAGTCTGGGTGGCATTGCAAGTACTTCCCAGAGACCTTGAAAGAAAGCAAGAGTTGTTCTGGCTGCCACCTTGGCTGTGGGAGCCAGGCCAGGACGTTCGGCATATTGGAGGCCGGTGCTGGGGGAAAGTGAAAAAAGGTTCTTTGGAGGATAGAGTGGCCAGGAAAGCCCGCAGCCCCAAAGTCTGGGTGGCAATGCAAGTAGTTCCCAGAGACCATGAAAGAAAGCAAGAGTTGTTCTGGCTGCCACCTTGGCTGTGGGAGCCAGGCCAGGACGTTCGGCATATTTGAGGCCTGTGCTGGGGGAAAGTGAAAAAAAGGTTCTTTTGAGGATAGAGTGGCCAGGAAAGCCCGCAGCCCCAAAGTCTGGGTGGCAATGCAAGTAGTTCCCAGAGACCATGAAAGAAAGCAAGAGTTGTTCTGGCTGCCACCTTGGCTGTGGGAGCCAGGCCAGGACGTTCGGCATATTGGGGTCCGGTGCTGGGGTAAAGTGAAAAAAAGGTTCTTTTGAGGATAGAGTGGCCAGGAAAGCCCGCAGCCCCAAAGTCTGGGTGGCAATGCAAGTAGTTCCCAGAGACCTTGAAAGAAAGCAAGAGTTGTTCTGGCTGCCACCTTGGCTGTGGGAGCCAGGCCAGGACGTTCGGCATATTGGAGGCCGGTGCTGGGGGAAAGTGAAAAAAAGGTTCTTTGGAGGACAGAGTGGCCAGGAAAGCCCGCAGCCCCAAAGTCTGGGTGGCAATGCAAGTAGTTCCCAGAGACCTTGAAAGAAAGCAAGAATTGTTCTGGCTGCCACCTTGGCTGTGGGAGCCAGGCCAGGACGTTCGGCATATTTGAGGCCGGTGCTGGGGGAAAGTGAAAAAAGGTTCTTTGGAGGATAGAGTGGCCAGGAAAGCGTGCAGCCCCAAAGTCTGGGTGGCAATGCAAGTAGTTCCCAGAGACCATGAAAGAAAGCAAGAGTTGTTCTGGCTGCCACCTTGGCTGTGGGAGCCAGGCCAGGACGTTCGGCATATTGGGGTCCGGTGCTGGGGTAAAGTGAAAAAAAGGTTCTTTTGAGGATAGAGTGGCCAGGAAAGCCCGCAGCCCCAAAGTCTGGGTGGCAATGCAAGTAGTTCCCAGAGACCTTGAAAGAAAGCAAGAGTTGTTCTGGCTGCCACCTTGGCTGTGGGAGCCAGGCCAGGACGTTCGGCATATTGGAGGCCGGTGCTGGGGGAAAGTGAAAAAAAGGTTCTTTGGAGGATAGAGTGGCCAGGAAAGCGTGCAGCCCCAAAGTCTGGGTGGCAATGCAAGTAGTTCCCAGAGACCATGAAAGAAAGCAAGAGTTGATCTGGCTGCCACCTTGGCTGTGGGAGCCAGGCCAGGACGTTCGGCATATTGGAGGCCGGTGCTGGGGGAAAGTGAAAAAAAGGTTCTTTGGAGGATAGAGTGGCCAGGAAAGCGTGCAGCCCCAAAGTCTGGGTGGCAATGCAAGTAGTTCCCAGAGACCTTGAAAGAAAGCAAGAGTTGTTCTGGCTGCCACCTTGGCTGTGGGAGCCAGGCCAGGACGTTCGGCATATTGGAGGCCGGTGCTGGGGGAAAGTGAAAAAAAGGTTCTTTGGAGGTTAGAGTGGCCAGGAAAGCCCGCAACCCCAAAGTCTGGGTGGCATTGCAAGTAGTTCCCAGAGACCTTGAAAGAAAGCAAGAGTTGTTCTGGCTGCCACCTTGGCTGTGGGAGCCAGGCCAGGACGTTCGGCATATTTGAGGCCGGTGCTGGGGGAAAGTGAAAAAAGGTTCTTTGGAGGATAGAGTGGCCAGGAAAGCGTGCAGCCCCAAAGTCTGGGTGGCAATGCAAGTAGTTCCCAGAGACCATGAAAGAAAGCAAGAGTTGTTCTGGCTGCCACCTTGGCTGTGGGAGCCAGGCCAGGACGTTCGGCGTATTTGAGGCCTGTGCTGGGGGAAAGTGAAAAAAAGGTTCTTTTGAGGATAGAGTGGCCAGGAAAGCCCGCAGCCCCAAAGTCTGGGTGGCAATGCAAGTAGTTCCCAGAGACCATGAAAGAAAGCAAGAGTTGTTCTGGCTGCCACCTTGGCTGTGGGAGCCAGGCCAGGACGTTCGGCATATTGGGGTCCGGTGCTGGGGTAAAGTGAAAAAAAGGTTCTTTTGAGGACAGAGTGGCCAGGAAAGCCCGCAGCCCCAAAGTCTGGGTGGCATTGCAAGTAGTTCCCAGAGACCATGAAAGAAAGCAAGAGTTGATCTGGCTGCCACCTTGGCTGTGGGAGCCAGGCCAGGACGTTCGGCATATTGGAGGCCGGTGCTGGGGGAAAGTGAAAAAAAGGTGCTTGTGAGGACAGAGTGGCCAGGAAAGCCCGCAGCCCCAAAGTCTGGGTGGCAATGCAAGTAGTTCCCAGAGACCTTGAAAGAAAGCAAGAGTTGTTCTGGCTGCCACCTTGGCTGTGGGAGCCAGGCCAGGACGTTCGGCATATTGGGGTCCGGTGCTGGGGGAAAGTGAAAAAAAGGTTCTTTGGAGGATAGAGTGGCCAGGAAAGCCCGCAGCCCCAAAGTCTGGGTGGCAATGCAAGTAGTTCCCAGAGACCTTGAAAGAAAGCAAGAGTTGTTCTGGCTGCCACCTTGGCTGTGGGAGCCAGGCCAGGACGTTCGGCATATTGGAGGCCGGTGCTGGGGGAAAGTGAAAAAAAGGTTCTTTGGAGGACAGAGTGGCCAGGAAAGCCCGCAGCCCCAAAGTCTGGGTGGCATTGCAAGTAGTTCCCAGAGACCATGAAAGAAAGCAAGAGTTGTTCTGGCTGCCACCTTGGCTGTGGGAGCCAGGCCAGGACGTTCGGCATATTGGAGGCCGGTGCTGGGGGAAAGTGAAAAAAGGTTCTTTGGAGGATAGAGTGGCCAGGAAAGCGTGCAGCCCCAAAGTCTGGGTGGCAATGCAAGTAGTTCCCAGAGACCATGAAAGAAAGCAAGAGTTGATCTGGCTGCCACCTTGGCTGTGGGAGCCAGGCCAGGACGTTCGGCATATTGGAGGCCGGTGCTGGGGGAAAGTGAAAAAAAGGTTCTTTGGAGGAGAGAGTGGCCAGGAAAGCCCGCAGCCCCAAAGTCTGGGTGGCAATGCAAGTAGTTCCCAGAGACCTTGAAAGAAAGCAAGAGTTGTTCTGGCTGCCACCTTGGCTGTGGGAGCCAGGCCAGGACGTTCGGCATATTGGAGGCCGGTGCTGGGGGAAAGTGAAAAAAAGGTTCTTTGGAGGTTAGAGTGGCCAGGAAAGCCCGCAGCCCCAAAGTCTGGGTGGCATTGCAAGTACTTCCCAGAGACCTTGAAAGAAAGCAAGAGTTGTTCTGGCTGCCACCTTGGCTGTGGGAGCCAGGCCAGGACGTTCGGCATATTGGAGGCCGGTGCTGGGGGAAAGTGAAAAAAGGTTCTTTGGAGGATAGAGTGGCCAGGAAAGCCCGCAGCCCCAAAGTCTGGGTGGCAATGCAAGTAGTTCCCAGAGACCATGAAAGAAAGCAAGAGTTGTTCTGGCTGCCACCTTGGCTGTGGGAGCCAGGCCAGGACGTTCGGCATATTTGAGGCCTGTGCTGGGGGAAAGTGAAAAAAAGGTTCTTTTGAGGATAGAGTGGCCAGGAAAGCCCGCAGCCCCAAAGTCTGGGTGGCAATGCAAGTAGTTCCCAGAGACCATGAAAGAAAGCAAGAGTTGTTCTGGCTGCCACCTTGGCTGTGGGAGCCAGGCCAGGACGTTCGGCATATTGGGGTCCGGTGCTGGGGTAAAGTGAAAAAAAGGTTCTTTTGAGGATAGAGTGGCCAGGAAAGCCCGCAGCCCCAAAGTCTGGGTGGCAATGCAAGTAGTTCCCAGAGACCTTGAAAGAAAGCAAGAGTTGTTCTGGCTGCCACCTTGGCTGTGGGAGCCAGGCCAGGACGTTCGGCATATTGGAGGCCGGTGCTGGGGGAAAGTGAAAAAAAGGTTCTTTGGAGGACAGAGTGGCCAGGAAAGCCCGCAGCCCCAAAGTCTGGGTGGCAATGCAAGTAGTTCCCAGAGACCTTGAAAGAAAGCAAGAATTGTTCTGGCTGCCACCTTGGCTGTGGGAGCCAGGCCAGGACGTTCGGCATATTTGAGGCCGGTGCTGGGGGAAAGTGAAAAAAGGTTCTTTGGAGGATAGAGTGGCCAGGAAAGCGTGCAGCCCCAAAGTCTGGGTGGCAATGCAAGTAGTTCCCAGAGACCATGAAAGAAAGCAAGAGTTGTTCTGGCTGCCACCTTGGCTGTGGGAGCCAGGCCAGGACGTTCGGCATATTGGGGTCCGGTGCTGGGGTAAAGTGAAAAAAAGGTTCTTTTGAGGATAGAGTGGCCAGGAAAGCCCGCAGCCCCAAAGTCTGGGTGGCAATGCAAGTAGTTCCCAGAGACCTTGAAAGAAAGCAAGAGTTGTTCTGGCTGCCACCTTGGCTGTGGGAGCCAGGCCAGGACGTTCGGCATATTGGAGGCCGGTGCTGGGGGAAAGTGAAAAAAAGGTTCTTTGGAGGATAGAGTGGCCAGGAAAGCGTGCAGCCCCAAAGTCTGGGTGGCAATGCAAGTAGTTCCCAGAGACCTTGAAAGAAAGCAAGAATTGTTCTGGCTGCCACCTTGGCTGTGGGAGCCAGGCCAGGACGTTCGGCATATTTGAGGCCGGTGCTGGGGGAAAGTGAAAAAAGGTTCTTTGGAGGATAGAGTGGCCAGGAAAGCGTGCAGCCCCAAAGTCTGGGTGGCAATGCAAGTAGTTCCCAGAGACCATGAAAGAAAGCAAGAGTTGATCTGGCTGCCACCTTGGCTGTGGGAGCCAGGCCAGGACGTTCGGCATATTGGAGGCCGGTGCTGGGGGAAAGTGAAAAAAAGGTTCTTTGGAGGATAGAGTGGCCAGGAAAGCCCGCAGACCCAAAGTCTGGGTGGCAATGCAAGTAGTTCCCAGAGACCATGAAAGAAAGCAAGAGTTGTTCTGGCTGCCACCTTGGCTGTGGGAGCCAGGCCAGGACGTTCGGCATATTGGAGGCCGGTGCTGGGGGAAAGTGAAAAAAAGGTTCTTTGGAGGATAGAGTGGCCAGGAAAGCGTGCAGCCCCAAAGTCTGGGTGGCAATGCAAGTAGTTCCCAGAGACCTTGAAAGAAAGCAAGAGTTCTTCTGGCTGCCACCTTGGCTGTGGGAGCCAGGCCAGGACGTTCGGCATATTGGAGGCCGGTGCTGGGGGAAAGTGAAAAAAAGGTTCTTTGGAGGATAGAGTGGCCAGGAAAGCGTGCAGCCCCAAAGTCTGGGTGGCAATGCAAGTAGTTCCCAGAGACCTTGAAAGAAAGCAAGAGTTGTTCTGGCTGCCACCTTGGCTGTGGGAGCCAGGCCAGGACGTTCGGCATATTGGAGGCCGGTGCTGGGGAAAGTGAAAAAAAGGTTCTTTGGAGGATAGAGTGGCCAGGAAAGCCCGCAGCCCCAAAGTCTGGGTGGCAATGCAAGTAGTTCCCAGAGACCATGAAAGAAAGCAAGAGTTGTTCTGGCTGCCACCTTGGCTGTGGGAGCCAGGCCAGGACGTTCGGCATATTGGAGGCCGGTGCTGGGGGAAAGTGAAAAAAAGGTTCTTTGGAGGACAGAGTGGCCAGGAAAGCCCGCAGCCCCAAAGTCTGGGTGGCATTGCAAGTAGTTCCCAGAGACCATGAAAGAAAGCAAGAGTTGTTCTGGCTGCCACCTTGGCTGTGGGAGCCAGGCCAGGACAGTCGGCATATTGGAGGCCGGTGCTGGGGGAAAGTGAAAAAAAGGTGCTTTTGAGGATAGAGTGGCCAGGAAAGCCCGCAGCCCCAAAGTCTGGGTGGCAATGCAAGTAGTTCCCAGAGACCTTGAAAGAAAGCAAGAGTTGTTCTGGCTGCCACCTTGGCTGTGGGAGCCAGGCCAGGACGTTCGGCATATTGGAGGCCGGTGCTGGGGGAAAGTGAAAAAAAGGTTCTTTTGAGGAGAGAGTGGCCAGGAAAGCCCGCAGCCCCAAAGTCTGGGTGGCATTGCAAGTAGTTCCCAGAGACCTTGAAAGAAAGCAAGAGTTGTTCTGGCTGCCACCTTGGCTGTGGGAGCCAGGCCAGGACGTTCGGCATATTGGGGTCCGGTGCTGGGGGAAAGTGAAAAAAAGGTTCTTTTGAGGATCGAGTGGCCAGGAAAGCCCGCAGCCCCAAAGTCTGGGTGGCATTGCAAGTAGTTCCCAGAGACCATGAAAGAAAGCAAGAGTTGTTCTGGCTGCCACCTTGGCTGTGGGAGCCAGGCCAGGACGTTCGGCATATTGGAGGCCGGTGCTGGGGTAAAGTGAAAAAAAGGTTCTTTGTAGGATAGAGTGGCCAGGAAAGCCCGCAGCCCCAAAGTCTGGGTGGCAATGCAAGTAGTTCCCAGAGACCTTGAAAGAAAGCAAGAGTTGTTCTGGCTGCCACCTTGGCTGTGGGAGCCAGGCCAGGACGTTCGGCATATTTGAGGCCGGTGCTGGGGGAAAGTGAAAAAAAGGTTCTTTGGAGGACAGAGTGGCCAGGAAAGCGTGCAGCCCCAAAGTCTGGGTGGCAATGCAAGTAGTTCCCAGAGACCATGAAAGAAAGCAAGAGTTGTTCTGGCTGCCACCTTGGCTGTGGGAGCCAGGCCAGGACGTTCGGCATATTGGGGTCCGGTGCTGGGGGAAAGTGAAAAAAAGGTTCTTTGGAGGATAGAGTGGCCAGGAAAGCCCGCAGCCCCAAAGTCTGGGTGGCAATGCAAGTAGTTCCCAGAGACCTTGAAAGAAAGCAAGAGTTGATCTGGCTGCCACCTTGGCTGTGGGAGCCAGGCCAGGACGTTCGGCATATTGGAGGCCGGTGCTGGGGGAAAGTGAAAAAAAGGTTCTTTGGAGGATAGAGTGGCCAGGAAAGCCCGCAGCCCCAAAGTCTGGGTGGCAATGCAAGTAGTTCCCAGAGACCTTGAAAGAAAGCAAGAGTTGTTCTGGCTGCCACCTTGGCTGTGGGAGCCAGGCCAGGACGTTCGGCATATTGGAGGCCGGTGCTGGGGGAAAGTGAAAAAAAGGTTCTTTGGAGGATAGAGTGGCCAGGAAAGCCCGCAGCCCCAAAGTCTGGGTGGCAATGCAAGTAGTTCCCAGAGACCATGAAAGAAAGCAAGAGTTGTTCTGGCTGCCACCTTGGCTGTGGGAGCCAGGCCAGGACGTTCGGCATATTGGAGGCCGGTGCTGGGGGAAAGTGAAAAAAAGGTTCTTTGGAGGACAGAGTGGCCAGGAAAGCCCGCAGCCCCAAAGTCTGGGTGGCATTGCAAGTAGTTCCCAGAGACCATGAAAGAAAGCAAGAGTTGTTCTGGCTGCCACCTTGGCTGTGGGAGCCAGGCCAGGACAGTCGGCATATTGGAGGCCGGTGCTGGGGGAAAGTGAAAAAAAGGTGCTTTTGAGGATAGAGTGGCCAGGAAAGCCCGCAGCCCCAAAGTCTGGGTGGCAATGCAAGTAGTTCCCAGAGACCTTGAAAGAAAGCAAGAGTTGTTCTGGCTGCCACCTTGGCTGTGGGAGCCAGGCCAGGACGTTCGGCATATTGGAGGCCGGTGCTGGGGGAAAGTGAAAAAAAGGTTCTTTTGAGGAGAGAGTGGCCAGGAAAGCCCGCAGACCCAAAGTCTGGGTGGCATTGCAAGTAGTTCCCAGAGACCTTGAAAGAAAGCAAGAGTTGTTCTGGCTGCCACCTTGGCTGTGGGAGCCAGGCCAGGACGTTCGGCATATTGGGGTCCGGTGCTGGGGGAAAGTGAAAAAAAGGTTCTTTGGAGGATAGAGTGGCCAGGAAAGCCCGCAGCCCCAAAGTCTGGGTGGCATTGCAAGTAGTTCCCAGAGACCATGAAAGAAAGCAAGAGTTGTTCTGGCTGCCACCTTGGCTGTGGGAGCCAGGCCAGGACGTTCGGCATATTGGGGTCCGGTGCTGGGGGAAAGTGAAAAAAAGGTTCTTTGGAGGATAGAGTGGCCAGGAAAGCCCGCAGCCCCAAAGTCTGGGTGGCAATGCAAGTAGTTCCCAGAGACCTTGAAAGAAAGCAAGAGTTGTTCTGGCTGCCACCTTGGCTGTGGGAGCCAGGCCAGGACGTTCGGCATATTGGAGGCCGGTGCTGGGGGAAAGTGAAAAAAAGGTTCTTTGTAGGATAGAGTGGCCAGGAAAGCCCGCAGCCCCAAAGTCTGGGTGGCAATGCAAGTAGTTCCCAGAGACCTTGAAAGAAAGCAAGAGTTGTTCTGGCTGCCACCTTGGCTGTGGGAGCCAGGCCAGGACGTTCGGCATATTGGAGGCCGGTGCTGGGGGAAAGTGAAAAAAAGGTTCTTTGGAGGACAGAGTGGCCAGGAAAGCGTGCAGCCCCAAAGTCTGGGTGGCAATGCAAGTAGTTCCCAGAGACCATGAAAGAAAGCAAGAGTTGATCTGGCTGCCACCTTGGCTGTGGGAGCCAGGCCAGGACGTTCGGCATATTGGGGTCCGGTGCTGGGGGAAAGTGAAAAAAAGGTTCTTTGGAGGATAGAGTGGCCAGGAAAGCCCGCAGCCCCAAAGTCTGGGTGGCAATGCAAGTAGTTCCCAGAGACCTTGAAAGAAAGCAAGAGTTGATCTGGCTGCCACCTTGGCTGTGGGAGCCAGGCCAGGACGTTCGGCATATTGGAGGCCGGTGCTGGGGGAAAGTGAAAAAAAGGTTCTTTGTAGGATAGAGTGGCCAGGAAAGCCCGCAGCCCCAAAGTCTGGGTGGCAATGCAAGTAGTTCCCAGAGACCATGAAAGAAAGCAAGAGTTGTTCTGGCTGCCACCTTGGCTGTGGGAGCCAGGCCAGGACGTTCGGCATATTGGAGGCCGGTGCTGGGGGAAAGTGAAAAATAGGTTCTTTGGAGGACAGAGTGGCCAGGAAAGCCCGCAGCCCCAAAGTCTGGGTGGCAATGCAAGTAGTTCCCAGAGACCTTGAAAGAAAGCAAGAGTTGTTCTGGCTGCCACCTTGGCTGTGGGAGCCAGGCCAGGACGTTCAGCATATTGGGGTCCAGTTCAGGGGTAAAGTGAAAAATATGTGCTTTTGAGGATAGAGTGGCCAGGAAAGCGTGCAGCCCCAAAGTCTGGGTGGCATTGCAAGTAGTTCCCAGAGACCTTGAAAGAAAGCAAGAGTTGTTCTGGCTGCCACCTTGGCTGTGGGAGCCAGGCCAGGACGTTCGGCATATTGGGGTCCGGTGCTGGGGGAAAGTGAAAAAAAGGTTCTTTGGAGGATAGAGTGGCCAGGAAAGCCCGCAGCCCCAAAGTCTGGGTGGCATTGCAAGTAGTTCCCAGAGACCATGAAAGAAAGCAAGAGTTGTTCTGGCTGCCACCTTGGCTGTGGGAGCCAGGCCAGGACGTTCGGCATATTGGAGGCCGGTGCTGGGGGAAAGTGAAAAAAAGGTTCTTTGGAGGATAGAGTGGCCAGGAAAGCCCGCAGCCCCAAAGTCTGGGTGGCAATGCAAGTAGTTCCCAGAGACCTTGAAAGAAAGCAAGAGTTGTTCTGGCTGCCACCTTGGCTGTGGGAGCCAGGCCAGGACGTTCGGCATATTGGAGGCCGGTGCTGGGGGAAAGTGAAAAAAAGGTTCTTTGTAGGATAGAGTGGCCAGGAAAGCCCGCAGCCCCAAAGTCTGGGTGGCAATGCAAGTAGTTCCCAGAGACCTTGAAAGAAAGCAAGAGTTGTTCTGGCTGCCACCTTGGCTGTGGGAGCCAGGCCAGGACGTTCGGCATATTGGAGGCCGGTGCTGGGGGAAAGTGAAAAAAAGGTTCTTTGGAGGACAGAGTGGCCAGGAAAGCGTGCAGCCCCAAAGTCTGGGTGGCAATGCAAGTAGTTCCCAGAGACCATGAAAGAAAGCAAGAGTTGATCTGGCTGCCACCTTGGCTGTGGGAGCCAGGCCAGGACGTTCGGCATATTGGGGTCCGGTGCTGGGGGAAAGTGAAAAAAAGGTTCTTTGGAGGATAGAGTGGCCAGGAAAGCCCGCAGCCCCAAAGTCTGGGTGGCAATGCAAGTAGTTCCCAGAGACCTTGAAAGAAAGCAAGAGTTGATCTGGCTGCCACCTTGGCTGTGGGAGCCAGGCCAGGACGTTCGGCATATTGGAGGCCGGTGCTGGGGGAAAGTGAAAAAAAGGTTCTTTGTAGGATAGAGTGGCCAGGAAAGCCCGCAGCCCCAAAGTCTGGGTGGCAATGCAAGTAGTTCCCAGAGACCATGAAAGAAAGCAAGAGTTGTTCTGGCTGCCACCTTGGCTGTGGGAGCCAGGCCAGGACGTTCGGCATATTGGAGGCCGGTGCTGGGGGAAAGTGAAAAATAGGTTCTTTGGAGGACAGAGTGGCCAGGAAAGCCCGCAGCCCCAAAGTCTGGGTGGCAATGCAAGTAGTTCCCAGAGACCTTGAAAGAAAGCAAGAGTTGTTCTGGCTGCCACCTTGGCTGTGGGAGCCAGGCCAGGACGTTCAGCATATTGGGGTCCAGTTCAGGGGTAAAGTGAAAAATATGTGCTTTTGAGGATAGAGTGGCCAGGAAAGCGTGCAGCCCCAAAGTCTGGGTGGCAATGCAAGTAGTTCCCAGAGACCATGAAAGAAAGCAAGAGTTGATCTGGCTGCCACCTTGGCTGTGGGAGCCAGGCCAGGACGTTCGGCATATTGGGGTCCGGTGCTGGGGGAAAGTGAAAAAAAGGTTCTTTGGAGGATAGAGTGGCCAGGAAAGCCCGCAGCCCCAAAGTCTGGGTGGCAATGCAAGTAGTTCCCAGAGACCTTGAAAGAAAGCAAGAGTTGATCTGGCTGCCACCTTGGCTGTGGGAGCCAGGCCAGGACGTTCGGCATATTGGAGGCCGGTGCTGGGGGAAAGTGAAAAAAAGGTTCTTTGGAGGATAGAGTGGCCAGGAAAGCCCGCAGCCCCAAAGTCTGGGTGGCAATGCAAGTAGTTCCCAGAGACCTTGAAAGAAAGCAAGAGTTGTTCTGGCTGCCACCTTGGCTGTGGGAGCCAGGCCAGGACGTTCGGCATATTGGAGGCCGGTGCTGGGGGAAAGTGAAAAAAAGGTTCTTTGGAGGACAGAGTGGCCAGGAAAGCGTGCAGCCCCAAAGTCTGGGTGGCAATGCAAGTAGTTCCCAGAGACCATGAAAGAAAGCAAGAGTTGATCTGGCTGCCACCTTGGCTGTGGGAGCCAGGCCAGGACGTTCGGCATATTGGGGTCCGGTGCTGGGGGAAAGTGAAAAAAAGGTTCTTTGGAGGATAGAGTGGCCAGGAAAGCCCGCAGCCCCAAAGTCTGGGTGGCAATGCAAGTAGTTCCCAGAGACCTTGAAAGAAAGCAAGAGTTGATCTGGCTGCCACCTTGGCTGTGGGAGCCAGGCCAGGACGTTCGGCATATTGGAGGCCGGTGCTGGGGGAAAGTGAAAAAAAGGTTCTTTGTAGGATAGAGTGGCCAGGAAAGCCCGCAGCCCCAAAGTCTGGGTGGCAATGCAAGTAGTTCCCAGAGACCATGAAAGAAAGCAAGAGTTGTTCTGGCTGCCACCTTGGCTGTGGGAGCCAGGCCAGGACGTTCGGCATATTGGAGGCCGGTGCTGGGGGAAAGTGAAAAATAGGTTCTTTGGAGGACAGAGTGGCCAGGAAAGCCCGCAGCCCCAAAGTCTGGGTGGCAATGCAAGTAGTTCCCAGAGACCTTGAAAGAAAGCAAGAGTTGTTCTGGCTGCCACCTTGGCTGTGGGAGCCAGGCCAGGACGTTCAGCATATTGGGGTCCAGTTCAGGGGTAAAGTGAAAAATATGTGCTTTTGAGGATAGAGTGGCCAGGAAAGCGTGCAGCCCCAAAGTCTGGGTGGCAATGCAAGTAGTTCCCAGAGACCATGAAAGAAAGCAAGAGTTGATCTGGCTGCCACCTTGGCTGTGGGAGCCAGGCCAGGACGTTCGGCATATTGGGGTCCGGTGCTGGGGGAAAGTGAAAAAAAGGTTCTTTGGAGGATAGAGTGGCCAGGAAAGCCCGCAGCCCCAAAGTCTGGGTGGCAATGCAAGTAGTTCCCAGAGACCTTGAAAGAAAGCAAGAGTTGATCTGGCTGCCACCTTGGCTGTGGGAGCCAGGCCAGGACGTTCGGCATATTGGAGGCCGGTGCTGGGGGAAAGTGAAAAAAAGGTTCTTTGGAGGATAGAGTGGCCAGGAAAGCGTGCAGCCCCAAAGTCTGGGTGGCAATGCAAGTAGTTCCCAGAGACCTTGAAAGAAAGCAAGAGTTGTTCTGGCTGCCACCTTGGCTGTGGGAGCCAGGCCAGGACGTTCGGCATATTGGAGGCCGGTGCTGGGGGAAAGTGAAAAAAAGGTTCTTTGGAGGATAGAGTGGCCAGGAAAGCCCGCAGCCCCAAAGTCTGGGTGGCAATGCAAGTAGTTCCCAGAGACCATGAAAGAAAGCAAGAGTTGTTCTGGCTGCCACCTTGGCTGTGGGAGCCAGGCCAGGACGTTCGGCATATTGGAGGCCGGTGCTGGGGGAAAGTGAAAAATAGGTTCTTTGGAGGACAGAGTGGCCAGGAAAGCCCGCAGCCCCAAAGTCTGGGTGGCAATGCAAGTAGTTCCCAGAGACCTTGAAAGAAAGCAAGAGTTGTTCTGGCTGCCACCTTGGCTGTGGGAGCCAGGCCAGGACGTTCAGCATATTGGGGTCCAGTTCAGGGGTAAAGTGAAAAATATGTGCTTTTGAGGATAGAGTGGCCAGGAAAGCGTGCAGCCCCAAAGTCTGGGTGGCAATGCAAGTAGTTCCCAGAGACCTTGAAAGAAAACAAGAGTTGATCTGGCTGCCACCTTGGCTGTGGGAGCCAGGCCAGGACGTTCGGCATATTGGAGGCCGGTGCTGGGGGAAAGTGAAAAAAAGGTTCTTTGGAGGTTAGAGTGGCCAGGAAAGCCTGCAGCCCCAAAGTCTGGGTGGCAATGCAAGTAGTTCCCAGAGACCTTGAAAGAAAGCAAGAGTTGTTCTGGCTGCCACCTTGGCTGTGGGAGCCAGGCCAGGACGTTCGGCATATTGGAGGCCGGTGCTGGGGGAAAGTGAAAAAAGGTTCTTTGGAGGATAGAGTGGCCAGGAAAGCGTGCAGCCCCAAAGTCTGGGTGGCAATGCAAGTAGTTCCCAGAGACCTTGAAAGAAAGCAAGAGTTGTTCTGGCTGCCACCTTGGCTGTGGGAGCCAGGCCAGGACGTTCGGCATATTTGAGGCCGGTGCTGGGGGAAAGTGAAAAAAAGGTTCTTTGGAGGACAGAGTGGCCAGGAAAGCGTGCAGCCCCAAAGTCTGGGTGGCAATGCAAGTAGTTCCCAGAGACCATGAAAGAAAGCAAGAGTTGATCTGGCTGCCACCTTGGCTGTGGGAGCCAGGCCAGGACGTTCGGCATATTGGGGTCCGGTGCTGGGGGAAAGTGAAAAAAAGGTTCTTTGGAGGATAGAGTGGCCAGGAAAGCCCGCAGCCCCAAAGTCTGGGTGGCAATGCAAGTAGTTCCCAGAGACCTTGAAAGAAAGCAAGAGTTGATCTGGCTGCCACCTTGGCTGTGGGAGCCAGGCCAGGACGTTCGGCATATTGGAGGCCGGTGCTGGGGGAAAGTGAAAAAAAGGTTCTTTGGAGGATAGAGTGGCCAGGAAAGCCCGCAGCCCCAAAGTCTGGGTGGCAATGCAAGTAGTTCCCAGAGACCTTGAAAGAAAGCAAGAGTTGTTCTGGCTGCCACCTTGGCTGTGGGAGCCAGGCCAGGACGTTCGGCATATTGGAGGCCGGTGCTGGGGGAAAGTGAAAAAAAGGTTCTTTGGAGGATAGAGTGGCCAGGAAAGCCCGCAGCCCCAAAGTCTGGGTGGCAATGCAAGTAGTTCCCAGAGACCTTGAAAGAAAGCAAGAGTTGTTCTGGCTGCCACCTTGGCTGTGGGAGCCAGGCCAGGACGTTCGGCATATTGGAGGCCGGTGCTGGGGGAAAGTGAAAAAAAGGTTCTTTGGAGGACAGAGTGGCCAGGAAAGCCCGCAGCCCCAAAGTCTGGGTGGCATTGCAAGTAGTTCCCAGAGACCATGAAAGAAAGCAAGAGTTGTTCTGGCTGCCACCTTGGCTGTGGGAGCCAGGCCAGGACAGTCGGCATATTGGAGGCCGGTGCTGGGGGAAAGTGAAAAAAAGGTGCTTTTGAGGATAGAGTGGCCAGGAAAGCCCGCAGCCCCAAAGTCTGGGTGGCAATGCAAGTAGTTCCCAGAGACCTTGAAAGAAAGCAAGAGTTGTTCTGGCTGCCACCTTGGCTGTGGGAGCCAGGCCAGGACGTTCGGCATATTGGGGTCCGGTGCTGGGGGAAAGTGAAAAAAAGGTTCTTTGGAGGACAGAGTGGCCAGGAAAGCCCGCAGCCCCAAAGTCTGGGTGGCATTGCAAGTAGTTCCCAGAGACCTTGAAAGAAAGCAAGAGTTGTTCTGGCTGCCACCTTGGCTGTGGGAGCCAGGCCAGGACGTTCGGCATATTGGAGGCCGGTGCTGGGGGAAAGTGAAAAAAAGGTTCTTTGTAGGATAGAGTGGCCAGGAAAGCCCGCAGCCCCAAAGTCTGGGTGGCAATGCAAGTAGTTCCCAGAGACCTTGAAAGAAAGCAAGAGTTGTTCTGGCTGCCACCTTGGCTGTGGGAGCCAGGCCAGGACGTTCGGCATATTGGAGGCCGGTGCTGGGGGAAAGTGAAAAAAAGGTTCTTTGTAGGATAGAGTGGCCAGGAAAGCCCGCAGCCCCAAAGTCTGGGTGGCAATGCAAGTAGTTCCCAGAGACCTTGAAAGAAAGCAAGAGTTGTTCTGGCTGCCACCTTGGCTGTGGGAGCCAGGCCAGGACGTTCGGCATATTTGAGGCCGGTGCTGGGGGAAAGTGAAAAAAAGGTTCTTTGGAGGACAGAGTGGCCAGGAAAGCGTGCAGCCCCAAAGTCTGGGTGGCAATGCAAGTAGTTCCCAGAGACCATGAAAGAAAGCAAGAGTTGATCTGGCTGCCACCTTGGCTGTGGGAGCCAGGCCAGGACGTTCGGCATATTGGGGTCCGGTGCTGGGGGAAAGTGAAAAAAAGGTTCTTTTGAGGATAGAGTGGCCAGGAAAGCCCGCAGCCCCAAAGTCTGGGTGGCAATGCAAGTAGTTCCCAGAGACCTTGAAAGAAAGCAAGAGTTGATCTGGCTGCCACCTTGGCTGTGGGAGCCAGGCCAGGACAGTCGGCATATTGGAGGCCGGTGCTGGGGGAAAGTGAAAAAAAGGTTCTTTGGAGGATAGAGTGGCCAGGAAAGCGTGCAGCCCCAAAGTCTGGGTGGCAATGCAAGTAGTTCCCAGAGACCTTGAAAGAAAGCAAGAGTTGTTCTGGCTGCCACCTTGGCTGTGGGAGCCAGGCCAGGACGTTCGGCATATTGGAGGCCGGTGCTGGGGGAAAGTGAAAAAAAGGTTCTTTGGAGGATAGAGTGGCCAGGAAAGCCCGCAGCCCCAAAGTCTGGGTGGCAATGCAAGTAGTTCCCAGAGACCATGAAAGAAAGCAAGAGTTGTTCTGGCTGCCACCTTGGCTGTGGGAGCCAGGCCAGGACGTTCGGCATATTGGAGGCCGGTGCTGGGGGAAAGTGAAAAAAAGGTTCTTTGGAGGACAGAGTGGCCAGGAAAGCCCGCAGCCCCAAAGTCTGGGTGGCAATGCAAGTAGTTCCCAGAGACCTTGAAAGAAAGCAAGAGTTGTTCTGGCTGCCACCTTGGCTGTGGGAGCCAGGCCAGGACGTTCAGCATATTGGGGTCCAGTTCAGGGGTAAAGTGAAAAATATGTGCTTTTGAGGACAGAGTGGCCAGGAAAGCGTGCAGCCCCAAAGTCTGGGTGGCAATGCAAGTAGTTCCCAGAGACCTTGAAAGAAAACAAGAGTTGATCTGGCTGCCACCTTGGCTGTGGGAGCCAGGCCAGGACGTTCGGCATATTGGAGGCCGGTGCTGGGGGAAAGTGAAAAAAAGGTTCTTTGGAGGATAGAGTGGCCAGGAAAGCGTGCAGCCCCAAAGTCTGGGTGGCAATGCAAGTAGTTCCCAGAGACCTTGAAAGAAAGCAAGAGTTGTTCTGGCTGCCACCTTGGCTGTGGGAGCCAGGCCAGGACGTTCGGCATATTTGAGGCCGGTGCTGGGGGAAAGTGAAAAAAAGGTTCTTTGGAGGACAGAGTGGCCAGGAAAGCGTGCAGCCCCAAAGTCTGGGTGGCAATGCAAGTAGTTCCCAGAGACCATGAAAGAAAGCAAGAGTTGATCTGGCTGCCACCTTGGCTGTGGGAGCCAGGCCAGGACGTTCGGCATATTGGGGTCCGGTGCTGGGGGAAAGTGAAAAAAAGGTTCTTTGGAGGATAGAGTGGCCAGGAAAGCCCGCAGCCCCAAAGTCTGGGTGGCAATGCAAGTAGTTCCCAGAGACCTTGAAAGAAAGCAAGAGTTGATCTGGCTGCCACCTTGGCTGTGGGAGCCAGGCCAGGACGTTCGGCATATTGGAGGCCGGTGCTGGGGGAAAGTGAAAAAAAGGTTCTTTGGAGGATAGAGTGGCCAGGAAAGCCCGCAGCCCCAAAGTCTGGGTGGCAATGCAAGTAGTTCCCAGAGACCTTGAAAGAAAGCAAGAGTTGTTCTGGCTGCCACCTTGGCTGTGGGAGCCAGGCCAGGACGTTCGGCATATTGGAGGCCGGTGCTGGGGGAAAGTGAAAAAAAGGTTCTTTGGAGGATAGAGTGGCCAGGAAAGCCCGCAGCCCCAAAGTCTGGGTGGCAATGCAAGTAGTTCCCAGAGACCATGAAAGAAAGCAAGAGTTGTTCTGGCTGCCACCTTGGCTGTGGGAGCCAGGCCAGGACGTTCGGCATATTGGAGGCCGGTGCTGGGGGAAAGTGAAAAAAAGGTTCTTTGGAGGACAGAGTGGCCAGGAAAGCCCGCAGCCCCAAAGTCTGGGTGGCATTGCAAGTAGTTCCCAGAGACCATGAAAGAAAGCAAGAGTTGTTCTGGCTGCCACCTTGGCTGTGGGAGCCAGGCCAGGACAGTCGGCATATTGGAGGCCGGTGCTGGGGGAAAGTGAAAAAAAGGTGCTTTTGAGGATAGAGTGGCCAGGAAAGCCCGCAGCCCCAAAGTCTGGGTGGCAATGCAAGTAGTTCCCAGAGACCTTGAAAGAAAGCAAGAGTTGTTCTGGCTGCCACCTTGGCTGTGGGAGCCAGGCCAGGACGTTCGGCATATTGGAGGCCGGTGCTGGGGGAAAGTGAAAAAAAGGTTCTTTGGAGGACAGAGTGGCCAGGAAAGCCCGCAGCCCCAAAGTCTGGGTGGCATTGCAAGTAGTTCCCAGAGACCTTGAAAGAAAGCAAGAGTTGTTCTGGCTGCCACCTTGGCTGTGGGAGCCAGGCCAGGACGTTCGGCATATTGGGGTCCGGTGCTGGGGGAAAGTGAAAAAAAGGTTCTTTGGAGGATAGAGTGGCCAGGAAAGCCCGCAGCCCCAAAGTCTGGGTGGCATTGCAAGTAGTTCCCAGAGACCATGAAAGAAAGCAAGAGTTGTTCTGGCTGCCACCTTGGCTGTGGGAGCCAGGCCAGGACGTTCGGCATATTGGAGGCCGGTGCTGGGGGAAAGTGAAAAAAAGGTTCTTTGGAGGATAGAGTGGCCAGGAAAGCCCGCAGCCCCAAAGTCTGGGTGGCAATGCAAGTAGTTCCCAGAGACCTTGAAAGAAAGCAAGAGTTGTTCTGGCTGCCACCTTGGCTGTGGGAGCCAGGCCAGGACGTTCGGCATATTGGAGGCCGGTGCTGGGGGAAAGTGAAAAAAAGGTTCTTTGTAGGATAGAGTGGCCAGGAAAGCCCGCAGCCCCAAAGTCTGGGTGGCAATGCAAGTAGTTCCCAGAGACCTTGAAAGAAAGCAAGAGTTGTTCTGGCTGCCACCTTGGCTGTGGGAGCCAGGCCAGGACGTTCGGCATATTTGAGGCCGGTGCTGGGGGAAAGTGAAAAAAAGGTTCTTTGTAGGACAGAGTGGCCAGGAAAGCGTGCAGCCCCAAAGTCTGGGTGGCAATGCAAGTAGTTCCCAGAGACCATGAAAGAAAGCAAGAGTTGATCTGGCTGCCACCTTGGCTGTGGGAGCCAGGCCAGGACGTTCGGCATATTGGGGTCCGGTGCTGGGGGAAAGTGAAAAAAAGGTTCTTTTGAGGATAGAGTGGCCAGGAAAGCCCGCAGCCCCAAAGTCTGGGTGGCAATGCAAGTAGTTCCCAGAGACCTTGAAAGAAAGCAAGAGTTGATCTGGCTGCCACCTTGGCTGTGGGAGCCAGGCCAGGATGTTCGGCATATTGGAGGCCGGTGCTGGGGGAAAGTGAAAAAAAGGTTCTTTGGAGGATAGAGTGGCCAGGAAAGCCTGCAGCCCCAAAGTCTGGGTGGCAATGCAAGTAGTTCCCAGAGACCTTGAAAGAAAGCAAGAGTTGTTCTGGCTGCCACCTTGGCTGTGGGAGCCAGGCCAGGACGTTCGGCATATTGGAGGCCGGTGCTGGGGGAAAGTGAAAAAAAGGTTCTTTGGAGGATAGAGTGGCCAGGAAAGCCCGCAGCCCCAAAGTCTGGGTGGCAATGCAAGTAGTTCCCAGAGACCATGAAAGAAAGCAAGAGTTGTTCTGGCTGCCACCTTGGCTGTGGGAGCCAGGCCAGGACGTTCGGCATATTGGAGGCCGGTGCTGGGGGAAAGTGAAAAATAGGTTCTTTGGAGGACAGAGTGGCCAGGAAAGCCCGCAGCCCCAAAGTCTGGGTGGCAATGCAAGTAGTTCCCAGAGACCTTGAAAGAAAGCAAGAGTTGTTCTGGCTGCCACCTTGGCTGTGGGAGCCAGGCCAGGACGTTCAGCATATTGGGGTCCAGTTCAGGGGTAAAGTGAAAAATATGTGCTTTTGAGGATAGAGTGGCCAGGAAAGCCCGCAGCCCCAAAGTCTGGGTGGCAATGCAAGTAGTTCCCAGAGACCTTGAAAGAAAACAAGAGTTGATCTGGCTGCCACCTTGGCTGTGGGAGCCAGGCCAGGACGTTCGGCATATTGGAGGCCGGTGCTGGGGGAAAGTGAAAAAAAGGTTCTTTGGAGGATAGAGTGGCCAGGAAAGCGTGCAGCCCCAAAGTCTGGGTGGCAATGCAAGTAGTTCCCAGAGACCTTGAAAGAAAGCAAGAGTTGTTCTGGCTGCCACCTTGGCTGTGGGAGCCAGGCCAGGACGTTCGGCATATTTGAGGCCGGTGCTGGGGGAAAGTGAAAAAAGGTTCTTTGGAGGATAGAGTGGCCAGGAAAGCGTGCAGCCCCAAAGTCTGGGTGGCAATGCAAGTAGTTCCCAGAGACCATGAAAGAAAGCAAGAGTTGTTCTGGCTGCCACCTTGGCTGTGGGAGCCAGGCCAGGACGTTCGGCATATTGGGGTCCGGTGCTGGGGGAAAGTGAAAAAAAGGTTCTTTTGAGGATAGAGTGGCCAGGAAAGCCCGCAGCCCCAAAGTCTGGGTGGCAATGCATATAGTTCCCAGAGACCTTGAAAGAAAGCAAGAGTTGTTCTGGCTGCCACCTTGGCTGTGGGAGCCAGGCCAGGACGTTCGGCATATTTGAGGCCGGTGCTGGGGGAAAGTGAAAAAAAGGTTCTTTGGAGGATAGAGTGGCCAGGAAAGCCCGCAGCCCCAAAGTCTGGGTGGCAATGCAAGTAGTTCCCAGAGACCATGAAAGAAAGCAAGAGTTGTTCTGGCTGCCACCTTGGCTGTGGGAGCCAGGCCAGGACGTTCGGCATATTGGAGGCCGGTGCTGTGGGAAAGTGAAAAAAAGGTGCTTTGGAGGATAGAGTGGCCAGGAAAGCCCGCAGCCCCAAAGTCTGGGTGGCAATGCAAGTAGTTCCCAGAGACCTTGAAAGAAAGCAAGAGTTGTTCTGGCTGCCACCTTGGCTGTGGGAGCCAGGCCAGGACGTTCGGCATATTGGAGGCCGGTGCTGGGGGAAAGTGAAAAAAAGGTTCTTTGGAGGACAGAGTGGCCAGGAAAGCGTGCAGCCCCAAAGTCTGGGTGGCAATGCAAGTAGTTCCCAGAGACCATGAAAGAAAGCAAGATTTGATCTGGCTGCCACCTTGGCTGTGGGAGCCAGGCCAGGACGTTCGGCATATTGGAGGCCGGTGCTGGGGGAAAGTGAAAAAAAGGTTCTTTGGAGGATAGAGTGGCCAGGAAAGCCCGCAGCCCCAAAGTCTGGGTGGCAATGCAAGTAGTTCCCAGAGACCATGAAAGAAAGCAAGAGTTGTTCTGGCTGCCACCTTGGCTGTGGGAGCCAGGCCAGGACGTTCGGCATATTGGAGGCCGGTGCTGGGGGAAAGTGAAAAAAAGGTTCTTTGGAGGATAGAGTGGCCAGGAAAGCCCGCAGCCCCAAAGTCTGGGTGGCAATGCAAGTAGTTCCCAGAGACCTTGAAAGAAAGCAAGAGTTGTTCTGGCTGCCACCTTGGCTGTGGGAGCCAGGCCAGGACGTTCGGCATATTGGAGGCCGGTGCTGGGGGAAAGTGAAAAAAGGTTCTTTGGAGGATAGAGTGGCCAGGAAAGCGTGCAGCCCCAAAGTCTGGGTGGCAATGCAAGTAGTTCCCAGAGACCATGAAAGAAAGCAAGAGTTGTTCTGGCTGCCACCTTGGCTGTGGGAGCCAGGCCAGGACGTTCGGCATATTGGGGTCCGGTGCTGGGGGAAAGTGAAAAAAAGGTTCTTTTGAGGATAGAGTGGCCAGGAAAGCCCGCAGCCCCAAAGTCTGGGTGGCAATGCATATAGTTCCCAGAGACCTTGAAAGAAAGCAAGAGTTGTTCTGGCTGCCACCTTGGCTGTGGGAGCCAGGCCACGACGTTCGGCATATTGGAGGCCGGTGCTGGGGGAAAGTGAAAAAAAGGTTCTTTGGAGGATAGAGTGGCCAGGAAAGCCCGCAGCCCCAAAGTCTGGGTGGCAATGCAAGTAGTTCCCAGAGACCTTGAAAGAAAGCAAGAGTTGTTCTGGCTGCCACCTTGGCTGTGGGAGCCAGGCCAGGACGTTCGGCATATTGGAGGCCGGTGCTGGGGGAAAGTGAAAAAAAGGTTCTTTGGAGGACAGAGTGGCCAGGAAAGCGTGCAGCCCCAAAGTCTGGGTGGCAATGCAAGTAGTTCCCAGAGACCTTGAAAGAAAGCAAGAGTTGTTCTGGCTGCCACCTTGGCTGTGGGAGCCAGGCCAGGACGTTCGGCATATTGGAGGCCGGTGCTGGGGGAAAGTGAAAAAAAGGTTCTTTGGAGGATAGAGTGGCCAGGAAAGCCCGCAGCCCCAAAGTCTGGGTGGCATTGCAAGTAGTTCCCAGAGACCATGAAAGAAAGCAAGAGTTGTTCTGGCTGCCACCTTGGCTGTGGGAGCCAGGCCAGGACGTTCGGCATATTGGAGGCCGGTGCTGGGGGAAAGTGAAAAAAAGGTTCTTTGGAGGATAGAGTGGCCAGGAAAGCCCGCAGCCCCAAAGTCTGGGTGGCAATGCAAGTAGTTCCCAGAGACCTTGAAAGAAAGCAAGAGTTGTTCTGGCTGCCACCTTGGCTGTGGGAGCCAGGCCAGGACGTTCGGCATATTGGAGGCCGGTGCTGGGGGAAAGTGAAAAAAAGGTTCTTTGTAGGATAGAGTGGCCAGGAAAGCCCGCAGCCCCAAAGTCTGGGTGGCAATGCAAGTAGTTCCCAGAGACCTTGAAAGAAAGCAAGAGTTGTTCTGGCTGCCACCTTGGCTGTGGGAGCCAGGCCAGGACGTTCGGCATATTTGAGGCCGGTGCTGGGGGAAAGTGAAAAAAAGGTTCTTTGGAGGACAGAGTGGCCAGGAAAGCGTGCAGCCCCAAAGTCTGGGTGGCAATGCAAGTAGTTCCCAGAGACCATGAAAGAAAGCAAGAGTTGATCTGGCTGCCACCTTGGCTGTGGGAGCCAGGCCAGGACGTTCGGCATATTGGGGTCCGGTGCTGGGGGAAAGTGAAAAAAAGGTTCTTTTGAGGATAGAGTGGCCAGGAAAGCCCGCAGCCCCAAAGTCTGGGTGGCAATGCAAGTAGTTCCCAGAGACCTTGAAAGAAAGCAAGAGTTGATCTGGCTGCCACCTTGGCTGTGGGAGCCAGGCCAGGATGTTCGGCATATTGGAGGCCGGTGCTGGGGGAAAGTGAAAAAAAGGTTCTTTGGAGGATAGAGTGGCCAGGAAAGCGTGCAGCCCCAAAGTCTGGGTGGCAATGCAAGTAGTTCCCAGAGACCTTGAAAGAAAGCAAGAGTTGTTCTGGCTGCCACCTTGGCTGTGGGAGCCAGGCCAGGACGTTTGGCATATTTGAGGCCGGTGCTGGGGGAAAGTGAAAAAAGGTTCTTTGGAGGATAGAGTGGCCAGGAAAGCGTGCAGCCCCAAAGTCTGGGTGGCAATGCAAGTAGTTCCCAGAGACCATGAAAGAAAGCAAGAGTTGTTCTGGCTGCCACCTTGGCTGTGGGAGCCAGGCCAGGACGTTCGGCATATTGGGGTCCGGTGCTGGGGGAAAGTGAAAAAAAGGTTCTTTTGAGGATAGAGTGGCCAGGAAAGCCCGCAGCCCCAAAGTCTGGGTGGCAATGCATATAGTTCCCAGAGACCTTGAAAGAAAGCAAGAGTTGTTCTGGCTGCCACCTTGGGTGTGGGAGCCAGGCCAGGACGTTCGGCATATTTGAGGCCGGTGCTGGGGGAAAGTGAAAAAAAGGTTCTTTGGAGGATAGAGTGGCCAGGAAAGCCCGCAGCCCCAAAGTCTGGGTGGCAATGCAAGTAGTTCCCAGAGACCATGAAAGAAAGCAAGAGTTGTTCTGGCTGCCACCTTGGCTGTGGGAGCCAGGCCAGGACGTTCGGCATATTGGAGGCCGGTGCTGGGGGAAAGTGAAAAAAAGGTGCTTTGGAGGATAGAGTGGCCAGGAAAGCCCGCAGCCCCAAAGTCTGGGTGGCAATGCAAGTAGTTCCCAGAGACCTTGAAAGAAAGCAAGAGTTGTTCTGGCTGCCACCTTGGCTGTGGGAGCCAGGCCAGGACGTTCGGCATATTGGAGGCCGGTGCTGGGGGAAAGTGAAAAAAAGGTTCTTTGGAGGACAGAGTGGCCAGGAAAGCGTGCAGCCCCAAAGTCTGGGTGGCAATGCAAGTAGTTCCCAGAGACCATGAAAGAAAGCAAGATTTGATCTGGCTGCCACCTTGGCTGTGGGAGCCAGGCCAGGACGTTCGGCATATTGGAGGCCGGTGCTGGGGGAAAGTGAAAAAAAGGTTCTTTGGAGGATAGAGTGGCCAGGAAAGCCCGCAGCCCCAAAGTCTGGGTGGCAATGCAAGTAGTTCCCAGAGACCATGAAAGAAAGCAAGAGTTGTTCTGGCTGCCACCTTGGCTGTGGGAGCCAGGCCAGGACGTTCGGCATATTGGAGGCCGGTGCTGGGGGAAAGTGAAAAAAAGGTTCTTTGGAGGATAGAGTGGCCAGGAAAGCCCGCAGCCCCAAAGTCTGGGTGGCAATGCAAGTAGTTCCCGGAGACCTTGAAAGAAAGCAAGAGTTGTTCTGGCTGCCACCTTGGCTGTGGGAGCCAGGCCAGGACGTTCGGCATATTGGAGGCCGGTGCTGGGGGAAAGTGAAAAAAGGTTCTTTGGAGGATAGAGTGGCCAGGAAAGCGTGCAGCCCCAAAGTCTGGGTGGCAATGCAAGTAGTTCCCAGAGACCATGAAAGAAAGCAAGAGTTGTTCTGGCTGCCACCTTGGCTGTGGGAGCCAGGCCAGGACGTTCGGCATATTGGGGTCCGGTGCTGGGGGAAAGTGAAAAAAAGGTTCTTTTGAGGATAGAGTGGCCAGGAAAGCCCGCAGCCCCAAAGTCTGGGTGGCAATGCATATAGTTCCCAGAGACCTTGAAAGAAAGCAAGAGTTGTTCTGGCTGCCACCTTGGCTGTGGGAGCCAGGCCAGGACGTTCGGCATATTGGAGGCCGGTGCTGGGGGAAAGTGAAAAAAAGGTTCTTTGGAGGATAGAGTGGCCAGGAAAGCGTGCAGCCCCAAAGTCTGGGTGGCAATGCAAGTAGTTCCCAGAGACCTTGAAAGAAAGCAAGAGTTGTTCTGGCTGCCACCTTGGCTGTGGGAGCCAGGCCAGGACGTTCGGCATATTGGAGGCCGGTGCTGGGGGAAAGTGAAAAAAAGGTTCTTTGGAGGACAGAGTGGCCAGGAAAGCGTGCAGCCCCAAAGTCTGGGTGGCAATGCAAGTAGTTCCCAGAGACCATGAAAGAAAGCAAGAGTTGTTCTGGCTGCCACCTTGGCTGTGGGAGCCAGGCCAGGACGTTCGGCATATTGGAGGCCGGTGCTGGGGGAAAGTGAAAAAAAGGTTCTTTGGAGGATAGAGTGGCCAGGAAAGCCCGCAGCCCCAAAGTCTGGGTGGCAATGCAAGTAGTTCCCAGAGACCATGAAAGAAAGCAAGAGTTGTTCTGGCTGCCACCTTGGCTGTGGGAGCCAGGCCAGGACGTTCGGCATATTGGGGTCCGGTGCTGGGGGAAAGTGAAAAAAAGGTGCTTTTGAGGATAGAGTGGCCAGGAAAGCCCGCAGCCCCAAAGTCTGGGTGGCAATGCAAGTAGTTCCCAGAGACCTTGAAAGAAAGCAAGAGTTGTTCTGGCTGCCACCTTGGCTGTGGGAGCCAGGCCAGGACGTTCGGCATATTGGAGGCCGGTGCTGGGGGAAAGTGAAAAAAAGGTTCTTTGGAGGATAGAGTGGCCAGGAAAGCCCGCAGCCCCAAAGTCTGGGTGGCAATGCAAGTAGTTCCCAGAGACCTTGAAAGAAAGCAAGAGTTGTTCTGGCTGCCACCTTGGCTGTGGGAGCCAGGCCAGGACGTTCGGCATATTGGAGGCCGGTGCTGGGGGAAAGTGAAAAAAGGTTCTTTGGAGGATAGAGTGGCCAGGAAAGCGTGCAGCCCCAAAGTCTGGGTGGCAATGCAAGTAGTTCCCAGAGACCATGAAAGAAAGCAAGAGTTGTTCTGGCTGCCACCTTGGCTGTGGGAGCCAGGCCAGGACGTTCGGCATATTGGGGTCCGGTGCTGGGGGAAAGTGAAAAAAAGGTTCTTTTGAGGATAGAGTGGCCAGGAAAGCCCGCAGCCCCAAAGTCTGGGTGGCAATGCATATAGTTCCCAGAGACCTTGAAAGAAAGCAAGAGTTGTTCTGGCTGCCACCTTGGCTGTGGGAGCCAGGCCAGGACGTTCGGCATATTGGAGGCCGGTGCTGGGGGAAAGTGAAAAAAAGGTTCTTTGGAGGATAGAGTGGCCAGGAAAGCGTGCAGCCCCAAAGTCTGGGTGGCAATGCAAGTAGTTCCCAGAGACCTTGAAAGAAAGCAAGAGTTGTTCTGGCTGCCACCTTGGCTGTGGGAGCCAGGCCACGACGTTCGGCATATTGGAGGCCGGTGCTGGGGGAAAGTGAAAAAAAGGTTCTTTGGAGGATAGAGTGGCCAGGAAAGCCCGCAGCCCCAAAGTCTGGGTGGCAATGCAAGTAGTTCCCAGAGACCTTGAAAGAAAGCAAGAGTTGTTCTGGCTGCCACCTTGGCTGTGGGAGCCAGGCCAGGACGTTCGGCATATTGGGGTCCGGTGCTGGGGGAAAGTGAAAAAAAGGTTCTTTGGAGGACAGAGTGGCCAGGAAAGCGTGCAGCCCCAAAGTCTGGGTGGCAATGCAAGTAGTTCCCAGAGACCATGAAAGAAAGCAAGATTTGATCTGGCTGCCACCTTGGCTGTGGGAGCCAGGCCAGGACGTTCGGCATATTGGAGGCCGGTGCTGGGGGAAAGTGAAAAAAAGGTTCTTTGGAGGATAGAGTGGCCAGGAAAGCCCGCAGCCCCAAAGTCTGGGTGGCAATGCAAGTAGTTCCCAGAGACCATGAAAGAAAGCAAGAGTTGTTCTGGCTGCCACCTTGGCTGTGGGAGCCAGGCCAGGACATTCGGCATATTGGAGGCCGGTGCTGGGGGAAAGTGAAAAAAAGGTGCTTTTGAGGATAGAGTGGCCAGGAAAGCCCGCAGCCCCAAAGTCTGGGTGGCAATGCAAGTAGTTCCCAGAGACCTTGAAAGAAAGCAAGAGTTGTTCTGGCTGCCACCTTGGCTGTGGGAGCCAGGCCAGGACGTTCGGCATATTGGAGGCCGGTGCTGGGGGAAAGTGAAAAAAAGGTTCTTTGGAGGATAGAGTGGCCAGGAAAGCGTGCAGCCCCAAAGTCTGGGTGGCAATGCAAGTAGTTCCCAGAGACCTTGAAAGAAAGCAAGAGTTGTTCTGGCTGCCACCTTGGCTGTGGGAGCCAGGCCACGACGTTCGGCATATTGGAGGCCGGTGCTGGGGGAAAGTGAAAAAAAGGTTCTTTGGAGGACAGAGTGGCCAGGAAAGCGTGCAGCCCCAAAGTCTGGGTGGCAATGCAAGTAGTTCCCAGAGACCATGAAAGAAAGCAAGAGTTGTTCTGGCTGCCACCTTGGCTGTGGGAGCCAGGCCAGGACATTCGGCATATTGGAGGCCGGTGCTGGGGGAAAGTGAAAAAAAGGTTCTTTTGAGGATAGAGTGGCCAGGAAAGCCCGCAGCCCCAAAGTCTGGGTGGCAATGCAAGTAGTTCCCAGAGACCTTGAAAGAAAGCAAGAGTTGTTCTGGCTGCCACCTTGGGAGTGGGAGCCAGGCCAGGACGTTCGGCATATTGGAGGCCGGTGCTGGGGGAAAGTGAAAAAAAGGTTCTTTGGAGGATAGAGTGGCCAGGAAAGCGTGCAGCCCCAAAGTCTGGGTAGCAATGCAAGTAGTTCCCAGAGACCTTGAAAGAAAGCAAGAGTTGTTCTGGCTGCCACCTTGGCTGTGGGAGCCAGGCCAGGACGTTCAGCATATTGGGGTCCAGTTCAGGGGTAAAGTGAAAAATATGTGCTTTTGAGGATAGAGTGGCCAGGAAAGCCCGCAGCCCCAAAGTCTGGGTGGCAATGCAAGTAGTTCCCAGAGACCTTGAAAGAAAGCAAGAGTTGATCTGGCTGCCACCTTGGCTGTGGGAGCCAGGCCAGGACGTTCGGCATATTGGAGGCCGGTGCTGGGGGAAAGTGAAAAAAAGGTTCTTTGGAGGATAGAGTGGCCAGGAAAGCCTGCAGCCCCAAAGTCTGGGTGGCAATGCAAGTAGTTCCCAGAGACCTTGAAAGAAAGCAAGAGTTGTTCTGGCTGCCACCTTGGCTGTGGGAGCCAGGCCAGGACGTTCGGCATATTTGAGGCCGGTGCTGGGGGAAAGTGAAAAAAGGTTCTTTGGAGGATAGAGTGGCCAGGAAAGCGTGCAGCCCCAAAGTCTGGGTGGCAATGCAAGTAGTTCCCAGAGACCATGAAAGAAAGCAAGAGTTGTTCTGGCTGCCACCTTGGCTGTGGGAGCCAGGCCAGGACGTTCGGCATATTGGGGTCCGGTGCTGGGGGAAAGTGAAAAAAAGGTTCTTTTGAGGATAGAGTGGCCAGGAAAGCCCGCAGCCCCAAAGTCTGGGTGGCAATGCATATAGTTCCCAGAGACCTTGAAAGAAAGCAAGAGTTGTTCTGGCTGCCACCTTGGCTGTGGGAGCCAGGCCAGGACGTTCGGCATATTGGAGGCCGGTGCTGTGGGAAAGTGAAAAAAAGGTTCTTTGGAGGATAGAGTGGCCAGGAAAGCCCGCAGCCCCAAAGTCTGGGTGGCAATGCAAGTAGTTCCCAGAGACCATGAAAGAAAGCAAGAGTTGTTCTGGCTGCCACCTTGGCTGTGGGAGCCAGGCCAGGACGTTCGGCATATTGGAGGCCGGTGCTGGGGGAAAGTGAAAAAAAGGTGCTTGTGAGGATAGAGTGGCCAGGAAAGCCCGCAGCCCCAAAGTCTGGGTGGCAATGCAAGTAGTTCCCAGAGACCTTGAAAGAAAGCAAGAGTTGTTCTGGCTGCCACCTTGGCTGTGGGAGCCAGGCCAGGACGTTCGGCATATTGGAGGCCGGTGCTGGGGGAAAGTGAAAAAAAGGTTCTTTGGAGGACAGAGTGGCCAGGAAAGCGTGCAGCCCCAAAGTCTGGGTGGCAATGCAAGTAGTTCCCAGAGACCATGAAAGAAAGCAAGATTTGATCTGGCTGCCACCTTGGCTGTGGGAGCCAGGCCAGGACGTTCGGCATATTGGAGGCCGGTGCTGGGGGAAAGTGAAAAAAAGGTTCTTTGGAGGATAGAGTGGCCAGGAAAGCCCGCAGCCCCAAAGTCTGGGTGGCAATGCAAGTAGTTCCCAGAGACCATGAAAGAAAGCAAGAGTTGTTCTGGCTGCCACCTTGGCTGTGGGAGCCAGGCCAGGACGTTCGGCATATTGGGGTCCGGTGCTGGGGGAAAGTGAAAAAAAGGTGCTTTTGAGGATAGAGTGGCCAGGAAAGCCCGCAGCCCCAAAGTCTGGGTGGCAATGCAAGTAGTTCCCAGAGACCTTGAAAGAAAGCAAGAGTTGTTCTGGCTGCCACCTTGGCTGTGGGAGCCAGGCCAGGACGTTCGGCATATTGGAGGCCGGTGCTGGGGGAAAGTGAAAAAAAGGTTCTTTGGAGGATAGAGTGGCCAGGAAAGCCCGCAGCCCCAAAGTCTGGGTGGCAATGCAAGTAGTTCCCAGAGACCTTGAAAGAAAGCAAGAGTTGTTCTGGCTGCCACCTTGGCTGTGGGAGCCAGGCCAGGACGTTCGGCATATTGGAGGCCGGTGCTGGGGGAAAGTGAAAAAAGGTTCTTTGGAGGATAGAGTGGCCAGGAAAGCGTGCAGCCCCAAAGTCTGGGTGGCAATGCAAGTAGTTCCCAGAGACCATGAAAGAAAGCAAGAGTTGATCTGGCTGCCACCTTGGCTGTGGGAGCCAGGCCAGGACGTTCGGCATATTGGAGGCCGGTGCTGGGGGAAAGTGAAAAAAAGGTTCTTTGGAGGATAGAGTGGCCAGGAAAGCCCGCAGCCCCAAAGTCTGGGTGGCAATGCAAGTAGTTCCCAGAGACCATGAAAGAAAGCAAGAGTTGTTCTGGCTGCCACCTTGGCTGTGGGAGCCAGGCCAGGACGTTCGGCATATTGGGGTCCGGTGCTGGGGGAAAGTGAAAAAAAGGTTCTTTTGAGGATAGAGTGGCCAGGAAAGCCCGCAGCCCCAAAGTCTGGGTGGCAATGCAAGTAGTTCCCAGAGACCTTGAAAGAAAGCAAGAGTTGTTCTGGCTGCCACCTTGGCTGTGGGAGCCAGGCCAGGACGTTCGGCATATTGGAGGCCGGTGCTGGGGGAAAGTGAAAAAAAGGTTCTTTGGAGGATAGAGTGGCCAGGAAAGCGTGCAGCCCCAAAGTCTGGGTGGCAATGCAAGTAGTTCCCAGAGACCTTGAAAGAAAGCAAGAGTTGTTCTGGCTGCCACCTTGGCTGTGGGAGCCAGGCCACGACGTTCGGCATATTGGAGGCCGGTGCTGGGGGAAAGTGAAAAAAAGGTGCTTGTGAGGATAGAGTGGCCAGGAAAGCCCGCAGCCCCAAAGTCTGGGTGGCAATGCAAGTAGTTCCCAGAGACCTTGAAAGAAAGCAAGAGTTGTTCTGGCTGCCACCTTGGCTGTGGGAGCCAGGCCAGGACGTTCGGCATATTGGAGGCCGGTGCTGGGGGAAAGTGAAAAAAAGGTTCTTTGGAGGACAGAGTGGCCAGGAAAGCGTGCAGCCCCAAAGTCTGGGTGGCAATGCAAGTAGTTCCCAGAGACCATGAAAGAAAGCAAGATTTGATCTGGCTGCCACCTTGGCTGTGGGAGCCAGGCCAGGACGTTCGGCATATTGGAGGCCGGTGCTGGGGGAAAGTGAAAAAAAGGTTCTTTGGAGGATAGAGTGGCCAGGAAAGCCCGCAGCCCCAAAGTCTGGGTGGCAATGCAAGTAGTTCCCAGAGACCATGAAAGAAAGCAAGAGTTGTTCTGGCTGCCACCTTGGCTGTGGGAGCCAGGCCAGGACATTCGGCATATTGGAGGCCGGTGCTGGGGGAAAGCGAAAAAAAGGTGCTTTTGAGGATAGAGTGGCCAGGAAAGCCCGCAGCCCCAAAGTCTGGGTGGCAATGCAAGTAGTTCCCAGAGACCTTGAAAGAAAGCAAGAGTTGTTCTGGCTGCCACCTTGGCTGTGGGAGCCAGGCCAGGACGTTCGGCATATTGGAGGCCGGTGCTGGGGGAAAGTGAAAAAAAGGTTCTTTGGAGGATAGAGTGGCCAGGAAAGCGTGCAGCCCCAAACTCTGGGTAGCAATGCAAGTAGTTCCCAGAGACCTTGAAAGAAAGCAAGAGTTGTTCTGGCTGCCACCTTGGCTGTGGGAGCCAGGCCAGGACGTTCAGCATATTGGGGTCCAGTTCAGGGGTAAAGTGAAAAATATGTGCTTTTGAGGATAGAGTGGCCAGGAAAGCCCGCAGCCCCAAAGTCTGGGTGGCAATGCAAGTAGTTCCCAGAGACCTTGAAAGAAAGCAAGAGTTGTTCTGGCTGCCACCTTGGCTGTGGGAGCCAGGCCAGGACGTTCGGCATATTTGAGGCCGGTGCTGGGGGAAAGTGAAAAAAAGGTTCTTTGGAGGATAGAGTGGCCAGGAAAGCCCGCAGCCCCAAAGTCTGGGTGGCATTGCAAGTAGTTCCCAGAGACCATGAAAGAAAGCAAGAGTTGATCTGGCTGCCACCTTGGCTGTGGGAGCCAGGCCAGGACGTTCGGCATATTGGAGGCCGGTGCTGGGGGAAAGTGAAAAAAAGGTTCTTTGTAGGATAGAGTGGCCAGGAAAGCCCGCAGCCCCAAAGTCTGGGTGGCAATGCAAGTAGTTCCCAGAGACCTTGAAAGAAAGCAAGAGTTGTTCTGGCTGCCACCTTGGCTGTGGGAGCCAGGCCAGGACGTTCGGCATATTTGAGGCCGGTGCTGGGGGAAAGTGAAAAAAAGGTTCTTTGGAGGACAGAGTGGCCAGGAAAGCGTGCAGCCCCAAAGTCTGGGTGGCAATGCAAGTAGTTCCCAGAGACCATGAAAGAAAGCAAGAGTTGTTCTGGCTGCCACCTTGGCTGTGGGAGCCAGGCCAGGACGTTCGGCATATTGGGGTCCGGTGCTGGGGGAAAGTGAAAAAAAGGTTCTTTTGAGGATAGAGTGGCCAGGAAAGCCCGCAGCCCCAAAGTCTGGGTGGCAATGCAAGTAGTTCCCAGAGACCTTGAAAGAAAGCAAGAGTTGTTCTGGCTGCCACCTTGGCTGTGGGAGCCAGGCCACGACGTTCGGCATATTGGAGGCCGGTGCTGGGGGAAAGTGAAAAAAGGTTCTTTGGAGGATAGAGTGGCCAGGAAAGCCCGCAGCCCCAAAGTCTGGGTGGCAATGCAAGTAGTTCCCAGAGACCTTGAAAGAAAGCAAGAGTTGTTCTGGCTGCCACCTTGGCTGTGGGAGCCAGGCCAGGACGTTCGGCATATTGGGGTCCGGTGCTGGGGGAAAGTGAAAAAAAGGTTCTTTTGAGGATAGAGTGGCCAGGAAAGCCCGCAGCCCCAAAGTCTGGGTGGCAATGCATATAGTTCCCAGAGACCTTGAAAGAAAGCAAGAGTTGTTCTGGCTGCCACCTTGGCTGTGGGAGCCAGGCCAGGACGTTCGGCATATTGGAGGCCGGTGCTGGGGAAAGTGAAAAAAAGGTTCTTTGGAGGATAGAGTGGCCAGGAAAGCCCGCAGCCCCAAAGTCTGGGTGGCAATGCAAGTAGTTCCCAGAGACCTTGAAAGAAAGCAAGAGTTGTTCTGGCTGCCACCTTGGCTGTGGGAGCCAGGCCACGACGTTCGGCATATTGGAGGCCGGTGCTGGGGGAAAGTGAAAAAATGGTGCTTGTGAGGATAGAGTGGCCAGGAAAGCCCGCAGCCCCAAAGTCTGGGTGGCAATGCAAGTAGTTCCCAGAGACCTTGAAAGAAAGCAAGAGTTGTTCTGGCTGCCACCTTGGGAGTGGGAGCCAGGCCAGGACGTTCGGCATATTGGAGGCCGGTGCTGGGGGAAAGTGAAAAAAAGGTTCTTTGGAGGATAGAGTGGCCAGGAAAGCCCGCAGCCCCAAAGTCTGGGTGGCAATGCAAGTAGTTCCCAGAGACCTTGAAAGAAAGCAAGAGTTGTTCTGGCTGCCACCTTGGCTGTGGGAGCCAGGCCAGGACGTTCGGCATATTGGAGGCCGGTGCTGGGGGAAAGTGAAAAAAAGGTTCTTTGGAGGACAGAGTGGCCAGGAAAGCCCGCAGCCCCAAAGTCTGGGTGGCAATGCAAGTAGTTCCCAGAGACCTTGAAAGAAAGCAAGAGTTGTTCTGGCTGCCACCTTGGCTGTGGGAGCCAGGCCAGGACGTTCAGCATATTGGGGTCCAGTTCAGGGGTAAAGTGAAAAATATGTGCTTTTGAGGATAGAGTGGCCAGGAAAGCCCGCAGCCCCAAAGTCTGGGTGGCAATGCAAGTAGTTCCCAGAGACCTTGAAAGAAAGCAAGAGTTGTTCTGGCTGCCACCTTGGCTGTGGGAGCCAGGCCAGGACGTTCGGCATATTTGAGGCCGGTGCTGGGGGAAAGTGAAAAAAAGGTTCTTTGGAGGATAGAGTGGCCAGGAAAGCCCGCAGCCCCAAAGTCTGGGTGGCATTGCAAGTAGTTCCCAGAGACCATGAAAGAAAGCAAGAGTTGATCTGGCTGCCACCTTGGCTGTGGGAGCCAGGCCAGGACGTTCGGCATATTGGAGGCCGGTGCTGGGGGAAAGTGAAAAAAAGGTTCTTTGGAGGATAGAGTGGCCAGGAAAGCGTGCAGCCCCAAAGTCTGGGTGGCAATGCAAGTAGTTCCCAGAGACCTTGAAAGAAAGCAAGAGTTGTTCTGGCTGCCACCTTGGCTGTGGGAGCCAGGCCAGGACGTTCGGCATATTTGAGGCCGGTGCTGGGGGAAAGTGAAAAAAAGGTTCTTTGGAGGACAGAGTGGCCAGGAAAGCGTGCAGCCCCAAAGTCTGGGTGGCATTGCAAGTAGTTCCCAGAGACCATGAAAGAAAGCAAGAGTTGTTCTGGCTGCCACCTTGGCTGTGGGAGCCAGGCCAGGACGTTCGGCATATTGGGGTCCGGTGCTGGGGGAAAGTGAAAAAAAGGTGCTTTTGAGGATAGAGTGGCCAGGAAAGCCCGCAGCCCCAAAGTCTGGGTGGCAATGCAAGTAGTTCCCAGAGACCTTGAAAGAAAGCAAGAGTTGTTCTGGCTGCCACCTTGGCTGTGGGAGCCAGGCCACGACGTTCGGCATATTGGAGGCCGGTGCTGGGGGAAAGTGAAAAAAAGGGTCTTTGGAGGATAGAGTGGCCAGGAAAGCCCGCAGCCCCAAAGTCTGGGTGGCAATGCAAGTAGTTCCCAGAGACCTTGAAAGAAAGCAAGAGTTGTTCTGGCTGCCACCTTGGCTGTGGGAGCCAGGCCAGGACGTTCGGCATATTGGAGGCCGGTGCTGGGGGAAAGTGAAAAAATGGTTCTTTGGAGGACAGAGTGGCCAGGAAAGCGTGCAGCCCCAAAGTCTGGGTGGCAATGCAAGTAGTTCCCAGAGACCATGAAAGAAAGCAAGAGTTGTTCTGGCTGCCACCTTGGCTGTGGGAGCCAGGCCAGGACGTTCGGCATATTGGAGGCCGGTGCTGGGGGAAAGTGAAAAAAAGGTTCTTTGGAGGATAGAGTGGCCAGGAAAGCCCGCAGCCCCAAAGTCTGGGTAGCAATGCAAGTAGTTCCCAGAGACCTTGAAAGAAAGCAAGAGTTGTTCTGGCTGCCACCTTGGCTGTGGGAGCCAGGCCAGGACGTTCAGCATATTGGGGTCCAGTTCAGGGGTAAAGTGAAAAATATGTGCTTTTGAGGATAGAGTGGCCAGGAAAGCCCGCAGCCCCAAAGTCTGGGTGGCAATGCAAGTAGTTCCCAGAGACCTTGAAAGAAAGCAAGAGTTGTTCTGGCTGCCACCTTGGCTGTGGGAGCCAGGCCAGGACGTTCGGCATATTTGAGGCCGGTGCTGGGGGAAAGTGAAAAAAAGGTTCTTTGGAGGATAGAGTGGCCAGGAAAGCCCGCAGCCCCAAAGTCTGGGTGGCATTGCAAGTAGTTCCCAGAGACCATGAAAGAAAGCAAGAGTTGATCTGGCTGCCACCTTGGCTGTGGGAGCCAGGCCAGGACGTTCGGCATATTGGAGGCCGGTGCTGGGGGAAAGTGAAAAAAAGGTTCTTTGTAGGATAGAGTGGCCAGGAAAGCCCGTAGCCCCAAAGTCTGGGTGGCAATGCAAGTAGTTCCCAGAGACCTTGAAAGAAAGCAAGAGTTGTTCTGGCTGCCACCTTGGCTGTGGGAGCCAGGCCAGGACGTTCGGCATATTTGAGGCCGGTGCTGGGGGAAAGTGAAAAAAAGGTTCTTTGGAGGACAGAGTGGCCAGGAAAGCGTGCAGCCCCAAAGTCTGGGTGGCAATGCAAGTAGTTCCCAGAGACCATGAAAGAAAGCAAGAGTTGTTCTGGCTGCCACCTTGGCTGTGGGAGCCAGGCCAGGACGTTCGGCATATTGGGGTCCGGTGCTGGGGGAAAGTGAAAAAAAGGTTCTTTTGAGGATAGAGTGGCCAGGAAAGCCCGCAGCCCCAAAGTCTGGGTGGCAATGCAAGTAGTTCCCAGAGACCTTGAAAGAAAGCAAGAGTTGTTCTGGCTGCCACCTTGGCTGTGGGAGCCAGGCCAGGACGTTCGGCATATTTGAGGCCGGTGCTGGGGGAAAGTGAAAAAAGGTTCTTTGGAGGATAGAGTGGCCAGGAAAGCGTGCAGCCCCAAAGTCTGGGTGGCAATGCAAGTAGTTCCCAGAGACCATGAAAGAAAGCAAGAGTTGTTCTGGCTGCCACCTTGGCTGTGGGAGCCAGGCCAGGACGTTCGGCATATTGGGGTCCGGTGCTGGGGGAAAGTGAAAAAAAGGTTCTTTTGAGGATAGAGTGGCCAGGAAAGCCCGCAGCCCCAAAGTCTGGGTGGCAATGCATATAGTTCCCAGAGACCTTGAAAGAAAGCAAGAGTTGTTCTGGCTGCCACCTTGGCTGTGGGAGCCAGGCCAGGACGTTCGGCATATTGGAGGCCGGTGCTGGGGTAAAGTGAAAAAAAGGTTCTTTGGAGGATAGAGTGGCCAGGAAAGCCCGCAGCCCCAAAGTCTGGGTGGCAATGCAAGTAGTTCCCAGAGACCTTGAAAGAAAGCAAGAGTTGTTCTGGCTGCCACCTTGGCTGTGGGAGCCAGGCCAGGACGTTCGGCATATTGGAGGCCGGTGCTGGGGGAAAGTGAAAAAAAGGTTCTTTGGAGGACAGAGTGGCCAGGAAAGCCCGCAGCCCCAAAGTCTGGGTGGCAATGCAAGTAGTTCCCAGAGACCTTGAAAGAAAGCAAGAGTTGTTCTGGCTGCCACCTTGGCTGTGGGAGCCAGGCCAGGACGTTCGGCATATTGGAGGCCGGTGCTGGGGGAAAGTGAAAAAAAGGTTCTTTGGAGGATAGAGTGGCCAGGAAAGCCCGCAGCCCCAAAGTCTGGGTGGCAATGCAAGTAGTTCCCAGAGACCTTGAAAGAAAGCAAGAGTTGTTCTGGCTGCCACCTTGGCTGTGGGAGCCAGGCCAGGACGTTCGGCATATTGGAGGCCGGTGCTGGGGGAAAGTGAAAAAAAGGTTCTTTGGAGGATAGAGTGGCCAGGAAAGCGTGCAGCCCCAAAGTCTGGGTAGCAATGCAAGTAGTTCCCAGAGACCTTGAAAGAAAGCAAGAGTTGTTCTGGCTGCCACCTTGGCTGTGGGAGCCAGGCCAGGACGTTCAGCATATTGGGGTCCAGTTCAGGGGTAAAGTGAAAAATATGTGCTTTTGAGGATAGAGTGGCCAGGAAAGCCCGCAGCCCCAAAGTCTGGGTGGCAATGCAAGTAGTTCCCAGAGACCTTGAAAGAAAGCAAGAGTTGTTCTGGCTGCCACCTTGGCTGTGGGAGCCAGGCCAGGACGTTCGGCATATTTGAGGCCGGTGCTGGGGGAAAGTGAAAAAAAGGTTCTTTGGAGGATAGAGTGGCCAGGAAAGCCCGCAGCCCCAAAGTCTGGGTGGCATTGCAAGTAGTTCCCAGAGACCATGAAAGAAAGCAAGAGTTGATCTGGCTGCCACCTTGGCTGTGGGAGCCAGGCCAGGACGTTCGGCATATTGGAGGCCGGTGCTGGGGGAAAGTGAAAAAAAGGTTCTTTGGAGGATAGAGTGGCCAGGAAAGCGTGCAGCCCCAAAGTCTGGGTGGCAATGCAAGTAGTTCCCAGAGACCTTGAAAGAAAGCAAGAGTTGTTCTGGCTGCCACCTTGGCTGTGGGAGCCAGGCCAGGACGTTCGGCATATTTGAGGCCGGTGCTGGGGGAAAGTGAAAAAAAGGTTCTTTGGAGGACAGAGTGGCCAGGAAAGCGTGCAGCCCCAAAGTCTGGGTGGCATTGCAAGTAGTTCCCAGAGACCATGAAAGAAAGCAAGAGTTGTTCTGGCTGCCACCTTGGCTGTGGGAGCCAGGCCAGGACGTTCGGCATATTGGGGTCCGGTGCTGGGGGAAAGTGAAAAAAAGGTTCTTTTGAGGATAGAGTGGCCAGGAAAGCCCGCAGCCCCAAAGTCTGGGTGGCAATGCAAGTAGTTCCCAGAGACCTTGAAAGAAAGCAAGAGTTGTTCTGGCTGCCACCTTGGCTGTGGGAGCCAGGCCAGGACGTTCGGCATATTTGAGGCCGGTGCTGGGGGAAAGTGAAAAAAGGTTCTTTGGAGGATAGAGTGGCCAGGAAAGCGTGCAGCCCCAAAGTCTGGGTGGCAATGCAAGTAGTTCCCAGAGACCATGAAAGAAAGCAAGAGTTGTTCTGGCTGCCACCTTGGCTGTGGGAGCCAGGCCAGGACGTTCGGCATATTGGGGTCCGGTGCTGGGGGAAAGTGAAAAAAAGGTTCTTTTGAGGATAGAGTGGCCAGGAAAGCCCGCAGCCCCAAAGTCTGGGTGGCAATGCATATAGTTCCCAGAGACCTTGAAAGAAAGCAAGAGTTGTTCTGGCTGCCACCTTGGCTGTGGGAGCCAGGCCACGACGTTCGGCATATTGGAGGCCGGTGCTGGGGGAAAGTGAAAAAAAGGTGCTTGTGAGGATAGAGTGGCCAGGAAAGCCCGCAGCCCCAAAGTCTGGGTGGCAATGCAAGTAGTTCCCAGAGACCTTGAAAGAAAGCAAGAGTTGTTCTGGCTGCCACCTTGGCTGTGGGAGCCAGGCCAGGACGTTCGGCATATTGGAGGCCGGTGCTGGGGGAAAGTGAAAAAATGGTTCTTTGGAGGACAGAGTGGCCAGGAAAGCGTGCAGCCCCAAAGTCTGGGTGGCAATGCAAGTAGTTCCCAGAGACCATGAAAGAAAGCAAGAGTTGTTCTGGCTGCCACCTTGGCTGTGGGAGCCAGGCCAGGACGTTCGGCATATTGGAGGCCGGTGCTGGGGGAAAGTGAAAAAAAGGTTCTTTGGAGGATAGAGTGGCCAGGAAAGCCCGCAGCCCCAAAGTCTGGGTGGCAATGCAAGTAGTTCCCAGAGACCATGAAAGAAAGCAAGATTTGATCTGGCTGCCACCTTGGCTGTGGGAGCCAGGCCAGGACGTTCGGCATATTGGAGGCCGGTGCTGGGGGAAAGTGAAAAAAAGGTTCTTTGGAGGATAGAGTGGCCAGGAAAGCCCGCAGCCCCAAAGTCTGGGTGGCAATGCAAGTAGTTCCCAGAGACCATGAAAGAAAGCAAGAGTTGTTCTGGCTGCCACCTTGGCTGTGGGAGCCAGGCCAGGACATTCGGCATATTTGAGGCCGGTGCTGGGGGAAAGTGAAAAAAAGGTGCTTTTGAGGATAGAGTGGCCAGGAAAGCCCGCAGCCCCAAAGTCTGGGTGGCAATGCAAGTAGTTCCCAGAGACCTTGAAAGAAAGCAAGAGTTGTTCTGGCTGCCACCTTGGCTGTGGGAGCCAGGCCAGGACGTTCGGCATATTGGAGGCCGGTGCTGGGGGAAAGTGAAAAAAAGGTTCTTTGGAGGATAGAGTGGCCAGGAAAGCCCGCAGCCCCAAAGTCTGGGTGGCAATGCAAGTAGTTCCCAGAGACCTTGAAAGAAAGCAAGAGTTGTTCTGGCTGCCACCTTGGCTGTGGGAGCCAGGCCAGGACGTTCAGCATATTGGGGTCCGGTTCAGGGGTAAAGTGAAAAATATGTGCTTTTGAGGATAGAGTGGCCAGGAAAGCCCGCAGCCCCAAAGTCTGGGTGGCAATGCATATAGTTCCCAGAGACCTTGAAAGAAAGCAAGAGTTGTTCTGGCTGCCACCTTGGCTGTGGGAGCCAGGCCAGGACGTTCGGCATATTGGAGGCCGGTGCTGGGGTAAAGTGAAAAAAAGGTTCTTTGGAGGATAGAGTGGCCAGGAAAGCCCGCAGCCCCAAAGTCTGGGTGGCAATGCAAGTAGTTCCCAGAGACCTTGAAAGAAAGCAAGAGTTGTTCTGGCTGCCACCTTGGCTGTGGGAGCCAGGCCAGGACGTTCGGCATATTGGAGGCCGGTGCTGGGGGAAAGTGAAAAAAAGGTTCTTTGGAGGACAGAGTGGCCAGGAAAGCCCGCAGCCCCAAAGTCTGGGTGGCAATGCAAGTAGTTCCCAGAGACCTTGAAAGAAAGCAAGAGTTGTTCTGGCTGCCACCTTGGCTGTGGGAGCCAGGCCAGGACGTTCGGCATATTGGAGGCCGGTGCTGGGGGAAAGTGAAAAAAAGGTTCTTTGGAGGATAGAGTGGCCAGGAAAGCCCGCAGCCCCAAAGTCTGGGTGGCAATGCAAGTAGTTCCCAGAGACCTTGAAAGAAAGCAAGAGTTGTTCTGGCTGCCACCTTGGCTGTGGGAGCCAGGCCAGGACGTTCGGCATATTGGAGGCCGGTGCTGGGGGAAAGTGAAAAAAAGGTTCTTTGGAGGATAGAGTGGCCAGGAAAGCGTGCAGCCCCAAAGTCTGGGTAGCAATGCAAGTAGTTCCCAGAGACCTTGAAAGAAAGCAAGAGTTGTTCTGGCTGCCACCTTGGCTGTGGGAGCCAGGCCAGGACGTTCAGCATATTGGGGTCCAGTTCAGGGGTAAAGTGAAAAATATGTGCTTTTGAGGATAGAGTGGCCAGGAAAGCCCGCAGCCCCAAAGTCTGGGTGGCAATGCAAGTAGTTCCCAGAGACCTTGAAAGAAAGCAAGAGTTGTTCTGGCTGCCACCTTGGCTGTGGGAGCCAGGCCAGGACGTTCGGCATATTTGAGGCCGGTGCTGGGGGAAAGTGAAAAAAAGGTTCTTTGGAGGATAGAGTGGCCAGGAAAGCCCGCAGCCCCAAAGTCTGGGTGGCATTGCAAGTAGTTCCCAGAGACCATGAAAGAAAGCAAGAGTTGATCTGGCTGCCACCTTGGCTGTGGGAGCCAGGCCAGGACGTTCGGCATATTGGAGGCCGGTGCTGGGGGAAAGTGAAAAAAAGGTTCTTTGGAGGATAGAGTGGCCAGGAAAGCGTGCAGCCCCAAAGTCTGGGTGGCAATGCAAGTAGTTCCCAGAGACCTTGAAAGAAAGCAAGAGTTGTTCTGGCTGCCACCTTGGCTGTGGGAGCCAGGCCAGGACGTTCGGCATATTTGAGGCCGGTGCTGGGGGAAAGTGAAAAAAAGGTTCTTTGGAGGACAGAGTGGCCAGGAAAGCGTGCAGCCCCAAAGTCTGGGTGGCATTGCAAGTAGTTCCCAGAGACCATGAAAGAAAGCAAGAGTTGTTCTGGCTGCCACCTTGGCTGTGGGAGCCAGGCCAGGACGTTCGGCATATTGGGGTCCGGTGCTGGGGGAAAGTGAAAAAAAGGTTCTTTTGAGGATAGAGTGGCCAGGAAAGCCCGCAGCCCCAAAGTCTGGGTGGCAATGCAAGTAGTTCCCAGAGACCTTGAAAGAAAGCAAGAGTTGTTCTGGCTGCCACCTTGGCTGTGGGAGCCAGGCCAGGACGTTCGGCATATTTGAGGCCGGTGCTGGGGGAAAGTGAAAAAAGGTTCTTTGGAGGATAGAGTGGCCAGGAAAGCGTGCAGCCCCAAAGTCTGGGTGGCAATGCAAGTAGTTCCCAGAGACCATGAAAGAAAGCAAGAGTTGTTCTGGCTGCCACCTTGGCTGTGGGAGCCAGGCCAGGACGTTCGGCATATTGGGGTCCGGTGCTGGGGGAAAGTGAAAAAAAGGTTCTTTTGAGGATAGAGTGGCCAGGAAAGCCCGCAGCCCCAAAGTCTGGGTGGCAATGCATATAGTTCCCAGAGACCTTGAAAGAAAGCAAGAGTTGTTCTGGCTGCCACCTTGGCTGTGGGAGCCAGGCCACGACGTTCGGCATATTGGAGGCCGGTGCTGGGGGAAAGTGAAAAAAAGGTGCTTGTGAGGATAGAGTGGCCAGGAAAGCCCGCAGCCCCAAAGTCTGGGTGGCAATGCAAGTAGTTCCCAGAGACCTTGAAAGAAAGCAAGAGTTGTTCTGGCTGCCACCTTGGCTGTGGGAGCCAGGCCAGGACGTTCGGCATATTGGAGGCCGGTGCTGGGGGAAAGTGAAAAAATGGTTCTTTGGAGGACAGAGTGGCCAGGAAAGCGTGCAGCCCCAAAGTCTGGGTGGCAATGCAAGTAGTTCCCAGAGACCATGAAAGAAAGCAAGAGTTGTTCTGGCTGCCACCTTGGCTGTGGGAGCCAGGCCAGGACGTTCGGCATATTGGAGGCCGGTGCTGGGGGAAAGTGAAAAAAAGGTTCTTTGGAGGATAGAGTGGCCAGGAAAGCCCGCAGCCCCAAAGTCTGGGTGGCAATGCAAGTAGTTCCCAGAGACCATGAAAGAAAGCAAGATTTGATCTGGCTGCCACCTTGGCTGTGGGAGCCAGGCCAGGACGTTCGGCATATTGGAGGCCGGTGCTGGGGGAAAGTGAAAAAAAGGTTCTTTGGAGGATAGAGTGGCCAGGAAAGCCCGCAGCCCCAAAGTCTGGGTGGCAATGCAAGTAGTTCCCAGAGACCATGAAAGAAAGCAAGAGTTGTTCTGGCTGCCACCTTGGCTGTGGGAGCCAGGCCAGGACATTCGGCATATTTGAGGCCGGTGCTGGGGGAAAGTGAAAAAAAGGTGCTTTTGAGGATAGAGTGGCCAGGAAAGCCCGCAGCCCCAAAGTCTGGGTGGCAATGCAAGTAGTTCCCAGAGACCTTGAAAGAAAGCAAGAGTTGTTCTGGCTGCCACCTTGGCTGTGGGAGCCAGGCCAGGACGTTCGGCATATTGGAGGCCGGTGCTGGGGGAAAGTGAAAAAAAGGTTCTTTGGAGGATAGAGTGGCCAGGAAAGCGTGCAGCCCCAAAGTCTGGGTGGCAATGCAAGTAGTTCCCAGAGACCTTGAAAGAAAGCAAGAGTTGTTCTGGCTGCCACCTTGGCTGTGGGAGCCAGGCCAGGACGTTCAGCATATTGGGGTCCAGTTCAGGGGTAAAGTGAAAAATATGTGCTTTTGAGGATAGAGTGGCCAGGAAAGCCCGCAGCCCCAAAGTCTGGGTGGCAATGCAAGTAGTTCCCAGAGACCTTGAAAGAAAGCAAGAGTTGTTCTGGCTGCCACCTTGGCTGTGGGAGCCAGGCCAGGACGTTCGGCATATTTGAGGCCGGTGCTGGGGGAAAGTGAAAAAAAGGTTCTTTGGAGGATAGAGTGGCCAGGAAAGCCCGCAGCCCCAAAGTCTGGGTGGCATTGCAAGTAGTTCCCAGAGACCATGAAAGAAAGCAAGAGTTGATCTGGCTGCCACCTTGGCTGTGGGAGCCAGGCCAGGACGTTCGGCATATTGGAGGCCGGTGCTGGGGGAAAGTGAAAAAAAGGTTCTTTGTAGGATAGAGTGGCCAGGAAAGCCCGCAGCCCCAAAGTCTGGGTGGCAATGCAAGTAGTTCCCAGAGACCTTGAAAGAAAGCAAGAGTTGTTCTGGCTGCCACCTTGGCTGTGGGAGCCAGGCCAGGACGTTCGGCATATTTGAGGCCGGTGCTGGGGGAAAGTTAAAAAAAGGTTCTTTGGAGGACAGAGTGGCCAGGAAAGCGTGCAGCCCCAAAGTCTGGGTGGCAATGCAAGTAGTTCCCAGAGACCATGAAAGAAAGCAAGAGTTGTTCTGGCTGCCACCTTGGCTGTGGGAGCCAGGCCAGGACGTTCGGCATATTGGAGGCCGGTGCTGGGGGAAAGTGAAAAAAAGGTTCTTTGGAGGATAGAGTGGCCAGGAAAGCCCGCAGCCCCAAAGTCTGGGTGGCAATGCAAGTAGTTCCCAGAGACCATGAAAGAAAGCAAGAGTTGTTCTGGCTGCCACCTTGGCTGTGGGAGCCAGGCCAGGACCTTCGGCATATTGGGGTCCGGTGCTGGGGGATAGTGAAAAACAAGGTTCTTTTGAGGATAGAGTGGCCAGGAAAGCGTGCAGCCCCAAAGTCTGGGTGGCAATGCAAGTAGTTCCCAGAGACCTTGAAAGAAAGCAAGAGTTGTTCTGGCTGCCACCTTGGCTGTGGGAGCCAGGCCAGGACGTTCGGCATATTGGAGGCCGGTGCTGGGGAAAGTGAAAAAAAGGTTCTTTGGAGGATAGAGTGGCCAGGAAAGCCCGCAGCCCCAAAGTCTGGGTGGCAATGCAAGTAGTTCCCAGAGACCATGAAAGAAAGCAAGAGTTGTTCTGGCTGCCACCTTGGCTGTGGGAGCCAGGCCACGACGTTCGGCATATTGGAGGCCGGTGCTGGGGGAAAGTGAAAAATATGTGCTTTTGAGGATAGAGTGGCCAGGAAAGCCCGCAGCCCCAAAGTCTGGGTGGCAATGCAAGTAGTTCCCAGAGACCTTGAAAGAAAGCAAGAGTTGTTCTGGCTGCCACCTTGGCTGTGGGAGCCAGGCCAGGACGTTCGGCATATTGGAGGCCGGTGCTGGGGGAAAGTGAAAAAAAGGTTCTTTGGAGGACAGAGTGGCCAGGAAAGCGTGCAGCCCCAAAGTCTGGGTGGCAATGCAAGTAGTTCCCAGAGACCATGAAAGAAAGCAAGAGTTGTTCTGGCTGCCACCTTGGCTGTGGGAGCCAGGCCAGGACGTTCGGCATATTGGGGTCCGGTGCTGGGGGAAAGTGAAAAAAAGGTTCTTTTGAGGATAGAGTGGCCAGGAAAGCCCGCAGCCCCAAAGTCTGGGTGGCAATGCATATAGTTCCCAGAGACCTTGAAAGAAAGCAAGAGTTGTTCTGGCTGCCACCTTGGCTGTGGGAGCCAGGCCACGACGTTCGGCATATTGGAGGCCGGTGCTGGGGGAAAGTGAAAAAAAGGTGCTTGTGAGGATAGAGTGGCCAGGAAAGCCCGCAGCCCCAAAGTCTGGGTGGCAATGCAAGTAGTTCCCAGAGACCTTGAAAGAAAGCAAGAGTTGTTCTGGCTGCCACCTTGGCTGTGGGAGCCAGGCCAGGACGTTCGGCATATTGGAGGCCGGTGCTGGGGGAAAGTGAAAAAATGGTTCTTTGGAGGACAGAGTGGCCAGGAAAGCGTGCAGCCCCAAAGTCTGGGTGGCAATGCAAGTAGTTCCCAGAGACCATGAAAGAAAGCAAGAGTTGTTCTGGCTGCCACCTTGGCTGTGGGAGCCAGGCCAGGACGTTCGGCATATTGGAGGCCGGTGCTGGGGGAAAGTGAAAAAAAGGTTCTTTGGAGGATAGAGTGGCCAGGAAAGCGTGCAGCCCCAAAGTCTGGGTGGCAATGCAAGTAGTTCCCAGAGACCATGAAAGAAAGCAAGATTTGATCTGGCTGCCACCTTGGCTGTGGGAGCCAGGCCAGGACGTTCGGCATATTGGAGGCCGGTGCTGGGGGAAAGTGAAAAAAAGGTGCTTTTGAGGATAGAGTGGCCGGGAAAGCCCGCAGCCCCAAAGTCTGGGTGGCAATGCAAGTAGTTCCCAGAGACCTTGAAAGAAAGCAAGAGTTGTTCTGGCTGCCACCTTGGCTGTGGGAGCCAGGCCAGGACGTTCGGCATATTGGAGGCCGGTGCTGGGGGAAAGTGAAAAAAAGGTTCTTTGGAGGATAGAGTGGCCAGGAAAGCGTGCAGCCCCAAAGTCTGGGTGGCAATGCAAGTAGTTCCCAGAGACCTTGAAAGAAAGCAAGAGTTGTTCTGGCTGCCACCTTGGCTGTGGGAGCCAGGCCAGGACGTTCAGCATATTGGGGTCCAGTTCAGGGGTAAAGTGAAAAATATGTGCTTTTGAGGATAGAGTGGCCAGGAAAGCCCGCAGCCCCAAAGTCTGGGTGGCAATGCAAGTAGTTCCCAGAGACCTTGAAAGAAAGCAAGAGTTGTTCTGGCTGCCACCTTGGCTGTGGGAGCCAGGCCAGGACGTTCGGCATATTTGAGGCCGGTGCTGGGGGAAAGTGAAAAAAAGGTTCTTTGGAGGATAGAGTGGCCAGGAAAGCCCGCAGCCCCAAAGTCTGGGTGGCATTGCAAGTAGTTCCCAGAGACCATGAAAGAAAGCAAGAGTTGATCTGGCTGCCACCTTGGCTGTGGGAGCCAGGCCAGGACGTTCGGCATATTGGAGGCCGGTGCTGGGGGAAAGTGAAAAAAAGGTTCTTTGTAGGATAGAGTGGCCAGGAAAGCCCGCAGCCCCAAAGTCTGGGTGGCAATGCAAGTAGTTCCCAGAGACCTTGAAAGAAAGCAAGAGTTGTTCTGGCTGCCACCTTGGCTGTGGGAGCCAGGCCAGGACGTTCGGCATATTTGAGGCCGGTGCTGGGGGAAAGTGAAAAAAGGTTCTTTGGAGGATAGAGTGGCCAGGAAAGCGTGCAGCCCCAAAGTCTGGGTGGCAATGCAAGTAGTTCCCAGAGACCATGAAAGAAAGCAAGAGTTGTTCTGGCTGCCACCTTGGCTGTGGGAGCCAGGCCAGGACGTTCGGCATATTGGGGTCCGGTGCTGGGGGATAGTGAAAAACAAGGTTCTTTTGAGGATAGAGTGGCCAGGAAAGCCCGCAGCCCCAAAGTCTGGGTGGCAATGCAAGTAGTTCCCAGAGACCTTGAAAGAAAGCAAGAGTTGTTCTGGCTGCCACCTTGGCTGTGGGAGCCAGGCCAGGACGTTCGGCATATTGGAGGCCGGTGCTGGGGAAAGTGAAAAAAAGGTTCTTTGGAGGATAGAGTGGCCAGGAAAGCGTGCAGCCCCAAAGTCTGGGTGGCAATGCAAGTAGTTCCCAGAGACCTTGAAAGAAAGCAAGATTTGATCTGGCTGCCACCTTGGCTGTGGGAGCCAGGCCAGGACGTTCAGCATATTGGGGTCCAGTTCAGGGGTAAAGTGAAAAATATGTGCTTTTGAGGATAGAGTGGCCAGGAAAGCCCGCAGCCCCAAAGTCTGGGTGGCAATGCAAGTAGTTCCCAGAGACCTTGAAAGAAAGCAAGAGTTGTTCTGGCTGCCACCTTGGCTGTGGGAGCCAGGCCAGGACGTTCGGCATATTTGAGGCCGGTGCTGGGGGAAAGTGAAAAAAGGTTCTTTGGAGGATAGAGTGGCCAGGAAAGCGTGCAGCCCCAAAGTCTGGGTGGCAATGCAAGTAGTTCCCAGAGACCATGAAAGAAAGCAAGAGTTGTTCTGGCTGCCACCTTGGCTGTGGGAGCCAGGCCAGGACGTTCGGCATATTGGGGTCCGGTGCTGGGGGATAGTGAAAAACAAGGTTCTTTTGAGGATAGAGTGGCCAGGAAAGCGTGCAGCCCCAAAGTCTGGGTGGCAATGCAAGTAGTTCCCAGAGACCTTGAAAGAAAGCAAGAGTTGTTCTGGCTGCCACCTTGGCTGTGGGAGCCAGGCCAGGACGTTCGGCATATTGGAGGCCGGTGCTGGGGAAAGTGAAAAAAAGGTTCTTTGGAGGATAGAGTGGCCAGGAAAGCCCGCAGCCCCAAAGTCTGGGTGGCAATGCAAGTAGTTCCCAGAGACCATGAAAGAAAGCAAGAGTTGTTCTGGCTGCCACCTTGGCTGTGGGAGCCAGGCCACGACGTTCGGCATATTGGAGGCCGGTGCTGGGGGAAAGTGAAAAATATGTGCTTTTGAGGATAGAGTGGCCAGGAAAGCCCGCAGCCCCAAAGTCTGGGTGGCAATGCAAGTAGTTCCCAGAGACCTTGAAAGAAAGCAAGAGTTGTTCTGGCTGCCACCTTGGCTGTGGGAGCCAGGCCAGGACGTTCGGCATATTGGAGGCCGGTGCTGGGGGAAAGTGAAAAAAAGGTTCTTTGGAGGACAGAGTGGCCAGGAAAGCGTGCAGCCCCAAAGTCTGGGTGGCAATGCAAGTAGTTCCCAGAGACCATGAAAGAAAGCAAGATTTGATCTGGCTGCCACCTTGGGTGTGGGAGCCAGGCCAGGACGTTCGGCATATTGGAGGCCGGTGCTGGGGGAAAGTGAAAAAAAGGTTCTTTGGAGGATAGAGTGGCCAGGAAAGCCCGCAGCCCCAAAGTCTGGGTGGCAATGCAAGTAGTTCCCAGAGACCATGAAAGAAAGCAAGAGTTGTTCTGGCTGCCACCTTGGCTGTGGGAGCCAGGCCAGGACGTTCGGCATATTGGGGTCCGGTGCTGGGGGAAAGTGAAAAAAAGGTTCTTTTGAGGATAGAGTGGCCAGGAAAGCCCGCAGCCCCAAAGTCTGGGTGGCAATGCAAGTAGTTCCCAGAGACCTTGAAAGAAAGCAAGAGTTGTTCTGGCTGCCACCTTGGCTGTGGGAGCCAGGCCAGGACGTTCGGCATATTGGAGGCCGGTGCTGGGGGAAAGTGAAAAAAGGTTCTTTGGAGGATAGAGTGGCCAGGAAAGCCCGCAGCCCCAAAGTCTGGGTGGCAATGCAAGTAGTTCCCAGAGACCATGAAAGAAAGCAAGAGTTGTTCTGGCTGCCACCTTGGCTGTGGGAGCCAGGCCAGGACGTTCGGCATATTGGGGTCCGGTGCTGGGGGATAGTGAAAAACAAGGTTCTTTTGAGGATAGAGTGGCCAGGAAAGCCCGCAGCCCCAAAGTCTGGGTGGCAATGCAAGTAGTTCCCAGAGACCTTGAAAGAAAGCAAGAGTTGTTCTGGCTGCCACCTTGGCTGTGGGAGCCAGGCCAGGACGTTCGGCATATTGGAGGCCGGTGCTGGGGAAAGTGAAAAAAAGGTTCTTTGGAGGATAGAGTGGCCAGGAAAGCCCGCAGCCCCAAAGTCTGGGTGGCAATGCAAGTAGTTCCCAGAGACCATGAAAGAAAGCAAGAGTTGTTCTGGCTGCCACCTTGGCTGTGGGAGCCAGGCCACGACGTTCGGCATATTGGAGGCCGGTGCTGGGGGAAAGTGAAAAATATGTGCTTTTGAGGATAGAGTGGCCAGGAAAGCCCGCAGCCCCAAAGTCTGGGTGGCAATGCAAGTAGTTCCCAGAGACCTTGAAAGAAAGCAAGAGTTGTTCTGGCTGCCACCTTGGCTGTGGGAGCCAGGCCAGGACGTTCGGCATATTGGGGTCCGGTGCTGGGGGAAAGTGAAAAAAAGGTTCTTTGGAGGACAGAGTGGCCAGGAAAGCGTGCAGCCCCAAAGTCTGGGTGGCAATGCAAGTAGTTCCCAGAGACCATGAAAGAAAGCAAGATTTGATCTGGCTGCCACCTTGGGTGTGGGAGCCAGGCCAGGACGTTCGGCATATTGGAGGCCGGTGCTGGGGGAAAGTGAAAAAAAGGTTCTTTGGAGGATAGAGTGGCCAGGAAAGCCCGCAGCCCCAAAGTCTGGGTGGCAATGCAAGTAGTTCCCAGAGACCATGAAAGAAAGCAAGAGTTGTTCTGGCTGCCACCTTGGCTGTGGGAGCCAGGCCAGGACGTTCGGCATATTGGGGTCCGGTGCTGGGGGAAAGTGAAAAAAAGGTTCTTTTGAGGATAGAGTGGCCAGGAAAGCCCGCAGCCCCAAAGTCTGGGTGGCAATGCAAGTAGTTCCCAGAGACCTTGAAAGAAAGCAAGAGTTGTTCTGGCTGCCACCTTGGCTGTGGGAGCCAGGCCAGGACGTTCGGCATATTGGAGGCCGGTGCTGGGGGAAAGTGAAAAAAAGGTTCTTTGGAGGATAGAGTGGCCAGGAAAGCCCGCAGCCCCAAAGTCTGGGTGGCAATGCAAGTAGTTCCCAGAGACCATGAAAGAAAGCAAGAGTTGTTCTGGCTGCCACCTTGGCTGTGGGAGCCAGGCCACGACGTTCGGCATATTGGAGGCCGGTGCTGGGGGAAAGTGAAAAATATGTGCTTTTGAGGATAGAGTGGCCAGGAAAGCCCGCAGCCCCAAAGTCTGGGTGGCAATGCAAGTAGTTCCCAGAGACCTTGAAAGAAAGCAAGAGTTGTTCTGGCTGCCACCTTGGCTGTGGGAGCCAGGCCAGGACGTTCGGCATATTGGAGGCCGGTGCTGGGGGAAAGTGAAAAAAAGGTTCTTTGGAGGACAGAGTGGCCAGGAAAGCGTGCAGCCCCAAAGTCTGGGTGGCAATGCAAGTAGTTCCCAGAGACCATGAAAGAAAGCAAGATTTGATCTGGCTGCCACCTTGGGTGTGGGAGCCAGGCCAGGACGTTCGGCATATTGGAGGCCGGTGCTGGGGGAAAGTGAAAAAAAGGTTCTTTGGAGGATAGAGTGGCCAGGAAAGCCCGCAGCCCCAAAGTCTGGGTGGCAATGCAAGTAGTTCCCAGAGACCATGAAAGAAAGCAAGAGTTGTTCTGGCTGCCACCTTGGCTGTGGGAGCCAGGCCAGGACGTTCGGCATATTGGGGTCCGGTGCTGGGGGAAAGTGAAAAAAAGGTTCTTTTGAGGATAGAGTGGCCAGGAAAGCCCGCAGCCCCAAAGTCTGGGTGGCAATGCAAGTAGTTCCCAGAGACCTTGAAAGAAAGCAAGAGTTGTTCTGGCTGCCACCTTGGCTGTGGGAGCCAGGCCAGGACGTTCGGCATATTGGAGGCCGGTGCTGGGGGAAAGTGAAAAAAAGGTTCTTTGGAGGATAGAGTGGCCAGGAAAGCGTGCAGCCCCAAAGTCTGGGTGGCAATGCAAGTAGTTCCCAGAGACCTTGAAAGAAAGCAAGAGTTGTTCTGGCTGCCACCTTGGCTGTGGGAGCCAGGCCAGGACGTTCAGCATATTGGGGTCCGGTTCAGGGGTAAAGTGAAAAATATGTGCTTTTGAGGATAGAGTGGCCAGGAAAGCGTGCAGCCCCAAAGTCTGGGTGGCAATGCAAGTAGTTCCCAGAGACCTTGAAAGAAAGCAAGAGTTGTTCTGGCTGCCACCTTGGCTGTGGGAGCCAGGCCACGACGTTCGGCATATTTGAGGCCGGTGCTGGGGGAAAGTGAAAAAAAGGTTCTTTGGAGGACAGAGTGGCCAGGAAAGCCCGCAGCCCCAAAGTCTGGGTGGCATTGCAAGTAGTTCCCAGAGACCATGAAAGAAAGCAAGATTTGATCTGGCTGCCACCTTGGCTGTGGGAGCCAGGCCAGGACGTTCGGCATATTGGAGGCCGGTGCTGGGGGAAAGTGAAAAAAAGGTTCTTTGTAGGATAGAGTGGCCAGGAAAGCCCGCAGCCCCAAAGTCTGGGTGGCATTGCAAGTAGTTCCCAGAGACCTTGAAAGAAAGCAAGAGTTGTTCTGGCTGCCACCTTGGGAGTGGGAGCCAGGCCAGGACGTTCGGCATATTGGAGGCCGGTGCTGGGGGAAAGTGAAAAAAAGGTTCTTTGGAGGACAGAGTGGCCAGGAAAGCGTGCAGCCCCAAAGTCTGGGTGGCAATGCAAGTAGTTCCCAGAGACCTTGAAAGAAAGCAAGAGTTGTTCTGGCTGCCACCTTGGCTGTGGGAGCCAGGCCAGGACGTTCGGCATATTGGAGGCCGGTGCTGGGGGAAAGTGAAAAAAAGGTTCCTTGGAGGACAGAGTGGCCAGGAAAGCGTGCAGCCCCAAAGTCTGGGTGGCAATGCAAGTAGTTCCCAGAGACCATGAAAGAAAGCAAGAGTTGTTCTGGCTGCCACCTTGGCTGTGGGAGCCAGGCCAGGATGTTCAGCATATTGGGGGCCGGTGCTGGGGTAAAGTGAAAAATATGTGCTTTTGAGGATAGAGTGGCCAGGAAAGCCCGCAGCCCCAAAGTCTGGGTGGCATTGCAAGTAGTTCCCAGAGACCTTGAAAGAAAGCAAGAGTTGTTCTGGCTGCCACCTTGGCTGTGGGAGCCAGGCCAGGACGTTCGGCATATTGGAGGCCGGTGCTGGGGGAAAGTGAAAAAAAGGTTCTTTGGAGGATAGAGTGGCCAGGAAAGCCCGCAGCCCCAAAGTCTGGGTGGCAATGCAAGTAGTTCCCAGAGACCATGAAAGAAAGCAAGAGTTGTTCTGGCTGCCACCTTGGCTGTGGGAGCCAGGCCAGGACGTTCGGCATATTGGAGGCCGGTGCTGGGGGAAAGTGAAAAAAAGGTTCTTTGGAGGACAGAGTGGCCAGGAAAGCGTGCAGCCCCAAAGTCTGGGTGGCAATGCAAGTAGTTCCCAGAGACCATGAAAGAAAGCAAGATTTGATCTGGCTGCCACCTTGGGTGTGGGAGCCAGGCCAGGACGTTCGGCATATTGGAGGCCGGTGCTGGGGGAAAGTGAAAAAAAGGTTCTTTGGAGGATAGAGTGGCCAGGAAAGCCCGCAGCCCCAAAGTCTGGGTGGCAATGCAAGTAGTTCCCAGAGACCATGAAAGAAAGCAAGAGTTGTTCTGGCTGCCACCTTGGCTGTGGGAGCCAGGCCAGGACGTTCGGCATATTGGGGTCCGGTGCTGGGGGAAAGTGAAAAAAAGGTTCTTTTGAGGATAGAGTGGCCAGGAAAGCCCGCAGCCCCAAAGTCTGGGTGGCAATGCAAGTAGTTCCCAGAGACCTTGAAAGAAAGCAAGAGTTGTTCTGGCTGCCACCTTGGCTGTGGGAGCCAGGCCAGGACGTTCGGCATATTGGAGGCCGGTGCTGGGGGAAAGTGAAAAAAAGGTTCTTTGGAGGATAGAGTGGCCAGGAAAGCGTGCAGCCCCAAAGTCTGGGTGGCAATGCAAGTAGTTCCCAGAGACCTTGAAAGAAAGCAAGAGTTGTTCTGGCTGCCACCTTGGCTGTGGGAGCCAGGCCAGGACGTTCAGCATATTGGGGTCCGGTTCAGGGGTAAAGTGAAAAATATGTGCTTTTGAGGATAGAGTGGCCAGGAAAGCGTGCAGCCCCAAAGTCTGGGTGGCAATGCAAGTAGTTCCCAGAGACCTTGAAAGAAAGCAAGAGTTGTTCTGGCTGCCACCTTGGCTGTGGGAGCCAGGCCAGGACGTTCGGCATATTGGAGGCCGGTGCTGGGGGAAAGTGAAAAAAAGGTGCTTGTGAGGACAGAGTGGCCAGGAAAGCCCGCAGCCCCAAAGTCTGGGTGGCAATGCAAGTAGTTCCCAGAGACCTTGAAAGAAAGCAAGAGTTGTTCTGGCTGCCACCTTGGCTGTGGGAGCCAGGCCAGGACGTTCGGCATATTGGAGGCCGGTGCTGGGGGAAAGTGAAAAAAAGGTTCTTTGGAGGATAGAGTGGCCAGGAAAGCGTGCAGCCCCAAAGTCTGGGTGGCAATGCAAGTAGTTCCCAGAGACCTTGAAAGAAAGCAAGAGTTGTTCTGGCTGCCACCTTGGCTGTGGGAGCCAGGCCACGACGTTCGGCATATTGGAGGCCGGTGCTGGGGGAAAGTGAAAAAAAGGTGCTTGTGAGGAGAGAGTGGCCAGGAAAGCCCGCAGCCCCAAAGTCTGGGTGGCAATGCAAGTAGTTCCCAGAGACCATGAAAGAAAGCAAGATTTGATCTGGCTGCCACCTTGGCTGTGGGAGCCAGGCCAGGACGTTCGGCATATTGGAGGCCGGTGCTGGGGGAAAGTGAAAAAAAGGTTCTTTGGAGGATAGAGTGGCCAGGAAAGCCCGCAGCCCCAAAGTCTGGGTGGCATTGCAAGTAGTTCCCAGAGACCTTGAAAGAAAGCAAGAGTTGTTCTGGCTGCCACCTTGGCTGTGGGAGCCAGGCCAGGACGTTCAGCATATTGGGGTCCAGTTCAGGGGTAAAGTGAAAAATATGTGCTTTTGAGGATAGAGTGGCCAGGAAAGCCCGCAGCCCCAAAGTCTGGGTGGCAATGCAAGTAGTTCCCAGAGACCTTGAAAGAAAGCAAGAGTTGTTCTGGCTGCCACCTTGGCTGTGGGAGCCAGGCCAGGACGTTCGGCATATTTGAGGCCGGTGCTGGGGGAAAGTGAAAAAAAGGTTCTTTGGAGGACAGAGTGGCCAGGAAAGCGTGCAGCCCCAAAGTCTGGGTGGCAATGCAAGTAGTTCCCAGAGACCATGAAAGAAAGCAAGAGTTGATCTGGCTGCCACCTTGGCTGTGGGAGCCAGGCCAGGACGTTCGGCATATTTGAGGCCGGTGCTGGGGGAAAGTGAAAAAAAGGTTCTTTGGAGGACAGAGTGGCCAGGAAAGCGTGCAGCCCCAAAGTCTGGGTGGCAATGCAAGTAGTTCCCAGAGACCATGAAAGAAAGCAAGAGTTGATCTGGTTGCCACCTTGGGTGTGGGAGCCAGGCCAGGACGTTCGGCATATTGGAGGCCGGTGCTGGGGGAAAGTGAAAAAAAGGTGCTTTTGAGGACAGAGTGGCCAGGAAAGCGTGCAGCCCCAAAGTCTGGGTGGCAATGCAAGTAGTTCCCAGAGACCATGAAAGAAAGCAAGAGTTGTTCTGGCTGCCACCTTGGCTGTGGGAGCCAGGCCAGGACGTTCGGCATATTGGAGGCCGGTGCTGGGGGAAAGTGAAAAAAAGGTTCTTGTGAGGACAGAGTGGCCAGGAAAGCCCGCAGCCCCAAAGTCTGGGTGGCAATGCAAGTAGTTCCCAGAGACCTTGAAAGAAAGCAAGAGTTGTTCTGGCTGCCACCTTGGGAGTGGGAGCCAGGCCAGGACGTTCGGCATATTGGGGGCCGGTGCTGGGGAAAAGTGAAAAAAAGGTTCTTTGGAGGATAGAGTGGCCAGGAAAGCCCGCAGCCCCAAAGTCTGGGTGGCAATGCAAGTAGTTCCCAGAGACCATGAAAGAAAGCAAGAGTTGATCTGGCTGCCACCTTGGCTGTGGGAGCCAGGCCAGGACGTTCGGCATATTGGAGGCCGGTGCTGGGGGAAAGTGAAAAAAAGGTTCTTGTGAGGACAGAGTGGCCAGGAAAGCCCGCAGCCCCAAAGTCTGGGTGGCAATGCAAGTAGTTCCCAGAGACCTTGAAAGAAAGCAAGAGTTGTTCTGGCTGCCACCTTGGGAGTGGGAGCCAGGCCAGGACGTTCGGCATATTGGGGGCCGGTGCTGGGGAAAAGTGAAAAAAAGGTTCTTTGGAGGATAGAGTGGCCAGGAAAGCCCGCAGCCCCAAAGTCTGGGTGGCAATGCAAGTAGTTCCCAGAGACCATGAAAGAAAGCAAGAGTTGATCTGGCTGCCACCTTGGCTGTGGGAGCCAGGCCAGGACGTTCGGCATATTGGAGGCCGGTGCTGGGGGAAAGTGAAAAAAAGGTTCTTTGGAGGACAGAGTGGCCAGGAAAGCCCGCAGCCCCAAAGTCTGGGTGGCAATGCAAGTAGTTCCCAGAGACCATGAAAGAAAGCAAGAGTTGTTCTGGCTGCCACCTTGGCTGTGGGAGCCAGGCCAGGACGTTCGGCATATTGGAGGCCGGTGCTGGGGGAAAGTGAAAAAAAGGTTCTTTGGAGGACAGAGTGGCCAGGAAAGCCCGCAGCCCCAAAGTCTGGGTGGCATTGCAAGTAGTTCCCAGAGACCATGAAAGAAAGCAAGAGTTGTTCTGGCTGCCACCTTGGCTGTGGGAGCCAGGCCAGGACGTTCGGCATATTGGAGGCCGGTGCTGGGGGAAAGTGAAAAAAAGGTTCTTTTGAGGATAGAGTGGCCAGGAAAGCCCGCAGCCCCAAAGTCTGGGTGGCAATGCAAGTAGTTCCCAGAGACCTTGAAAGAAAGCAAGAGTTGTTCTGGCTGCCACCTTGGCTGTGGGAGCCAGGCCAGGACGTTCGGCATATTGGAGGCCGGTGCTGGGGGAAAGTGAAAAAAAGGTTCTTTGGAGGATAGAGTGGCCAGGAAAGCCCGCAGCCCCAAAGTCTGGGTGGCAATGCAAGTAGTTCCCAGAGACCATGAAAGAAAGCAAGAGTTGTTCTGGCTGCCACCTTGGCTGTGGGAGCCAGGCCAGGACGTTCGGCATATTGGAGGCCGGTGCTGGGGGAAAGTGAAAAATATGTGCTTTTGAGGATAGAGTGGCCAGGAAAGCCCGCAGCCCCAAAGTCTGGGTGGCAATGCAAGTAGTTCCCAGAGACCTTGAAAGAAAGCAAGAGTTGTTCTGGCTGCCACCTTGGCTGTGGGAGCCAGGCCAGGACGTTCGGCATATTGGAGGCCGGTGCTGGGGGAAAGTGAAAAAAAGGTTCTTTGGAGGATAGAGTGGCCAGGAAAGCCCGCAGCCCCAAAGTCTGGGTGGCAATGCAAGTAGTTCCCAGAGACCATGAAAGAAAGCAAGAGTTGTTCTGGCTGCCACCTTGGCTGTGGGAGCCAGGCCAGGACGTTCGGCATATTGGGGTCCGGTGCTGGGGGAAAGTGAAAAAAAGGTTCTTTTGAGGATAGAGTGGCCAGGAAAGCCCGCAGCCCCAAAGTCTGGGTGGCAATGCAAGTAGTTCCCAGAGACCTTGAAAGAAAGCAAGAGTTGTTCTGGCTGCCACCTTGGCTGTGGGAGCCAGGCCAGGACGTTCGGCATATTTGAGGCCGGTGCTGGGGGAAAGTGAAAAAAAGGTTCTTTGGAGGACAGAGTGGCCAGGAAAGCCCGCAGCCCCAAAGTCTGGGTGGCATTGCAAGTAGTTCCCAGAGACCATGAAAGAAAGCAAGAGTTGATCTGGCTGCCACCTTGGCTGTGGGAGCCAGGCCAGGACGTTCGGCATATTGGAGGCCGGTGCTGGGGGAAAGTGAAAAAAAGGTTCTTTGTAGGATAGAGTGGCCAGGAAAGCGTGCAGCCCCAAAGTCTGGGTGGCAATGCAAGTAGTTCCCAGAGACCTTGAAAGAAAGCAAGAGTTGTTCTGGCTGCCACCTTGGCTGTGGGAGCCAGGCCAGGACGTTCGGCATATTTGAGGCCGGTGCTGGGGGAAAGTGAAAAAAAGGTTCTTTGGAGGACAGAGTGGCCAGGAAAGCCCGCAGCCCCAAAGTCTGGGTGGCATTGCAAGTAGTTCCCAGAGACCATGAAAGAAAGCAAGATTTGATCTGGCTGCCACCTTGGGAGTGGGAGCCAGGCCAGGACGTTCGGCATATTGGAGGCCGGTGCTGGGGGAAAGTGAAAAAAAGGTTCTTTGTAGGATAGAGTGGCCAGGAAAGCCCGCAGCCCCAAAGTCTGGGTGGCATTGCAAGTAGTTCCCAGAGACCTTGAAAGAAAGCAAGAGTTGTTCTGGCTGCCACCTTGGGAGTGGGAGCCAGGCCAGGACGTTCGGCATATTGGAGGCCGGTGCTGGGGGAAAGTGAAAAAAAGGTTCTTTGGAGGACAGAGTGGCCAGGAAAGCGTGCAGCCCCAAAGTCTGGGTGGCAATGCAAGTAGTTCCCAGAGACCTTGAAAGAAAGCAAGAGTTGTTCTGGCTGCCACCTTGGCTGTGGGAGCCAGGCCAGGACGTTCGGCATATTGGAGGCCGGTGCTGGGGGAAAGTGAAAAAAAGGTTCCTTGGAGGACAGAGTGGCCAGGAAAGCGTGCAGCCCCAAAGTCTGGGTGGCAATGCAAGTAGTTCCCAGAGACCATGAAAGAAAGCAAGAGTTGTTCTGGCTGCCACCTTGGCTGTGGGAGCCAGGCCAGGATGTTCAGCATATTGGGGGCCGGAGCTGGGGTAAAGTGAAAAATATGTGCTTTTGAGGATAGAGTGGCCAGGAAAGCCCGCAGCCCCAAAGTCTGGGTGGCATTGCAAGTAGTTCCCAGAGACCTTGAAAGAAAGCAAGAGTTGTTCTGGCTGCCACCTTGGCTGTGGGAGCCAGGCCAGGACGTTCGGCATATTGGAGGCCGGTGCTGGGGGAAAGTGAAAAAAAGGTTCTTTGGAGGATAGAGTGGCCAGGAAAGCCCGCAGCCCCAAAGTCTGGGTGGCAATGCAAGTAGTTCCCAGAGACCATGAAAGAAAGCAAGAGTTGTTCTGGCTGCCACCTTGGCTGTGGGAGCCAGGCCACGACGTTCGGCATATTTGAGGCCGGTGCTGGGGGAAAGTGAAAAAAAGGTTCTTTGGAGGATAGAGTGGCCAGGAAAGCGTGCAGCCCCAAAGTCTGGGTGGCAATGCAAGTAGTTCCCAGAGACCTTGAAAGAAAGCAAGAGTTGTTCTGGCTGCCACCTTGGCTGTGGGAGCCAGGCCAGGACGTTCGGCATATTGGAGGCCGGTGCTGGGGGAAAGTGAAAAAAAGGTGCTTGTGAGGACAGAGTGGCCAGGAAAGCCCGCAGCCCCAAAGTCTGGGTGGCAATGCAAGTAGTTCCCAGAGACCTTGAAAGAAAGCAAGAGTTGTTCTGGCTGCCACCTTGGCTGTGGGAGCCAGGCCAGGACGTTCGGCATATTGGAGGCCGGTGCTGGGGGAAAGTGAAAAAAAGGTTCTTTGGAGGATAGAGTGGCCAGGAAAGCCCGCAGCCCCAAAGTCTGGGTGGCAATGCAAGTAGTTCCCAGAGACCATGAAAGAAAGCAAGAGTTGATCTGGCTGCCACCTTGGCTGTGGGAGCCAGGCCAGGACGTTCGGCATATTGGAGGCCGGTGCTGGGGGAAAGTGAAAAAAAGGTTCTTGTGAGGACAGAGTGGCCAGGAAAGCCCGCAGCCCCAAAGTCTGGGTGGCAATGCAAGTAGTTCCCAGAGACCTTGAAAGAAAGCAAGAGTTGTTCTGGCTGCCACCTTGGGAGTGGGAGCCAGGCCAGGACGTTCGGCATATTGGGGGCCGGTGCTGGGGAAAAGTGAAAAAAAGGTTCTTTGGAGGATAGAGTGGCCAGGAAAGCCCGCAGCCCCAAAGTCTGGGTGGCAATGCAAGTAGTTCCCAGAGACCATGAAAGAAAGCAAGAGTTGATCTGGCTGCCACCTTGGCTGTGGGAGCCAGGCCAGGACGTTCGGCATATTGGAGGCCGGTGCTGGGGGAAAGTGAAAAAAAGGTTCTTTGGAGGACAGAGTGGCCAGGAAAGCCCGCAGCCCCAAAGTCTGGGTGGCAATGCAAGTAGTTCCCAGAGACCATGAAAGAAAGCAAGAGTTGTTCTGGCTGCCACCTTGGCTGTGGGAGCCAGGCCAGGACGTTCGGCATATTGGAGGCCGGTGCTGGGGGAAAGTGAAAAAAAGGTTCTTTGGAGGACAGAGTGGCCAGGAAAGCCCGCAGCCCCAAAGTCTGGGTGGCAATGCAAGTAGTTCCCAGAGACCATGAAAGAAAGCAAGAGTTGTTCTGGCTGCCACCTTGGCTGTGGGAGCCAGGCCAGGACGTTCGGCATATTGGAGGCCGGTGCTGGGGGAAAGTGAAAAAAAGGTTCTTTGGAGGACAGAGTGGCCAGGAAAGCCCGCAGCCCCAAAGTCTGGGTGGCATTGCAAGTAGTTCCCAGAGACCATGAAAGAAAGCAAGAGTTGTTCTGGCTGCCACCTTGGCTGTGGGAGCCAGGCCAGGACGTTCGGCATATTGGAGGCCGGTGCTGGGGGAAAGTGAAAAAAAGGTTCTTTTGAGGATAGAGTGGCCAGGAAAGCCCGCAGCCCCAAAGTCTGGGTGGCAATGCAAGTAGTTCCCAGAGACCTTGAAAGAAAGCAAGAGTTGTTCTGGCTGCCACCTTGGCTGTGGGAGCCAGGCCAGGACGTTCGGCATATTGGAGGCCGGTGCTGGGGTAAAGTGAAAAAAAGGTTCTTTGGAGGATAGAGTGGCCAGGAAAGCCCGCAGCCCCAAAGTCTGGGTGGCAATGCAAGTAGTTCCCAGAGACCATGAAAGAAAGCAAGAGTTGTTCTGGCTGCCACCTTGGCTGTGGGAGCCAGGCCAGGACGTTCGGCATATTGGAGGCCGGTGCTGGGGGAAAGTGAAAAATATGTGCTTTTGAGGATAGAGTGGCCAGGAAAGCCCGCAGCCCCAAAGTCTGGGTGGCAATGCAAGTAGTTCCCAGAGACCTTGAAAGAAAGCAAGAGTTGTTCTGGCTGCCACCTTGGCTGTGGGAGCCAGGCCAGGACGTTCGGCATATTGGAGGCCGGTGCTGGGGGAAAGTGAAAAAAAGGTTCTTTGGAGGATAGAGTGGCCAGGAAAGCCCGCAGCCCCAAAGTCTGGGTGGCAATGCAAGTAGTTCCCAGAGACCATGAAAGAAAGCAAGAGTTGTTCTGGCTGCCACCTTGGCTGTGGGAGCCAGGCCAGGACGTTCGGCATATTGGGGTCCGGTGCTGGGGGAAAGTGAAAAAAAGGTTCTTTTGAGGATAGAGTGGCCAGGAAAGCCCGCAGCCCCAAAGTCTGGGTGGCAATGCAAGTAGTTCCCAGAGACCTTGAAAGAAAGCAAGAGTTGTTCTGGCTGCCACCTTGGCTGTGGGAGCCAGGCCAGGACGTTCGGCATATTTGAGGCCGGTGCTGGGGGAAAGTGAAAAAAAGGTTCTTTGGAGGACAGAGTGGCCAGGAAAGCCCGCAGCCCCAAAGTCTGGGTGGCATTGCAAGTAGTTCCCAGAGACCATGAAAGAAAGCAAGAGTTGATCTGGCTGCCACCTTGGCTGTGGGAGCCAGGCCAGGACGTTCGGCATATTGGAGGCCGGTGCTGGGGGAAAGTGAAAAAAAGGTTCTTTGGAGGATAGAGTGGCCAGGAAAGCGTGCAGCCCCAAAGTCTGGGTGGCAATGCAAGTAGTTCCCAGAGACCTTGAAAGAAAGCAAGAGTTCTTCTGGCTGCCACCTTGGCTGTGGGAGCCAGGCCACGACGTTCGGCATATTTGAGGCCGGTGCTGGGGGAAAGTGAAAAAAAGGTTCTTTGGAGGACAGAGTGGCCAGGAAAGCCCGCAGCCCCAAAGTCTGGGTGGCATTGCAAGTAGTTCCCAGAGACCATGAAAGAAAGCAAGATTTGATCTGGCTGCCACCTTGGCTGTGGGAGCCAGGCCAGGACGTTCGGCATATTGGAGGCCGGTGCTGGGGGAAAGTGAAAAAAAGGTTCTTTGGAGGATAGAGTGGCCAGGAAAGCCCGCAGCCCCAAAGTCTGGGTGGCATTGCAAGTAGTTCCCAGAGACCTTGAAAGAAAGCAAGAGTTGTTCTGGCTGCCACCTTGGGAGTGGGAGCCAGGCCAGGACGTTCGGCATATTGGAGGCCGGTGCTGGGGGAAAGTGAAAAAAAGGTTCTTTGGAGGACAGAGTGGCCAGGAAAGCGTGCAGCCCCAAAGTCTGGGTGGCAATGCAAGTAGTTCCCAGAGACCTTGAAAGAAAGCAAGAGTTGTTCTGGCTGCCACCTTGGCTGTGGGAGCCAGGCCAGGACGTTCGGCATATTGGAGGCCGGTGCTGGGGGAAAGTGAAAAAAAGGTTCCTTGGAGGACAGAGTGGCCAGGAAAGCGTGCAGCCCCAAAGTCTGGGTGGCAATGCAAGTAGTTCCCAGAGACCATGAAAGAAAGCAAGAGTTGTTCTGGCTGCCACCTTGGCTGTGGGAGCCAGGCCAGGATGTTCAGCATATTGGGGGCCGGAGCTGGGGTAAAGTGAAAAATATGTGCTTTTGAGGATAGAGTGGCCAGGAAAGCCCGCAGCCCCAAAGTCTGGGTGGCATTGCAAGTAGTTCCCAGAGACCTTGAAAGAAAGCAAGAGTTGTTCTGGCTGCCACCTTGGCTGTGGGAGCCAGGCCAGGACGTTCGGCATATTGGAGGCCGGTGCTGGGGGAAAGTGAAAAAAAGGTTCTTTGGAGGATAGAGTGGCCAGGAAAGCCCGCAGCCCCAAAGTCTGGGTGGCAATGCAAGTAGTTCCCAGAGACCATGAAAGAAAGCAAGAGTTGTTCTGGCTGCCACCTTGGCTGTGGGAGCCAGGCCACGACGTTCGGCATATTTGAGGCCGGTGCTGGGGGAAAGTGAAAAAAAGGTTCTTTGGAGGATAGAGTGGCCAGGAAAGCGTGCAGCCCCAAAGTCTGGGTGGCAATGCAAGTAGTTCCCAGAGACCTTGAAAGAAAGCAAGAGTTGTTCTGGCTGCCACCTTGGCTGTGGGAGCCAGGCCAGGACGTTCGGCATATTGGAGGCCGGTGCTGGGGGAAAGTGAAAAAAAGGTGCTTGTGAGGACAGAGTGGCCAGGAAAGCCCGCAGCCCCAAAGTCTGGGTGGCAATGCAAGTAGTTCCCAGAGACCTTGAAAGAAAGCAAGAGTTGTTCTGGCTGCCACCTTGGCTGTGGGAGCCAGGCCAGGACGTTCGGCATATTGGAGGCCGGTGCTGGGGGAAAGTGAAAAAAAGGTTCTTTGGAGGATAGAGTGGCCAGGAAAGCCCGCAGCCCCAAAGTCTGGGTGGCAATGCAAGTAGTTCCCAGAGACCATGAAAGAAAGCAAGAGTTGTTCTGGCTGCCACCTTGGCTGTGGGAGCCAGGCCAGGACGTTCGGCATATTGGAGGCCGGTGCTGGGGGAAAGTGAAAAAAAGGGTCTTTGGAGGATAGAGTGGCCAGGAAAGCCCGCAGCCCCAAAGTCTGGGTGGCAATGCATATAGTTCCCAGAGACCTTGAAAGAAAGCAAGAGTTGTTCTGGCTGCCACCTTGGCTGTGGGAGCCAGGCCAGGACGTTCGGCATATTGGAGGCCGGTGCTGGGGGAAAGTGAAAAAAAGGTTCTTGTGAGGACAGAGTGGCCAGGAAAGCCCGCAGCCCCAAAGTCTGGGTGGCAATGCAAGTAGTTCCCAGAGACCTTGAAAGAAAGCAAGAGTTGTTCTGGCTGCCACCTTGGGAGTGGGAGCCAGGCCAGGACGTTCGGCATATTGGGGGCCGGTGCTGGGGAAAAGTGAAAAAAAGGTTCTTTGGAGGATAGAGTGGCCAGGAAAGCCCGCAGCCCCAAAGTCTGGGTGGCAATGCAAGTAGTTCCCAGAGACCATGAAAGAAAGCAAGAGTTGATCTGGCTGCCACCTTGGCTGTGGGAGCCAGGCCAGGACGTTCGGCATATTGGAGGCCGGTGCTGGGGGAAAGTGAAAAAAAGGTTCTTTGGAGGACAGAGTGGCCAGGAAAGCCCGCAGCCCCAAAGTCTGGGTGGCAATGCAAGTAGTTCCCAGAGACCATGAAAGAAAGCAAGAGTTGTTCTGGCTGCCACCTTGGCTGTGGGAGCCAGGCCAGGACGTTCGGCATATTTGAGGCCGGTGCTGGGGGAAAGTGAAAAAAAGGTTCTTTGGAGGACAGAGTGGCCAGGAAAGCCCGCAGCCCCAAAGTCTGGGTGGCATTGCAAGTAGTTCCCAGAGACCATGAAAGAAAGCAAGAGTTGTTCTGGCTGCCACCTTGGCTGTGGGAGCCAGGCCAGGACGTTCGGCATATTGGAGGCCGGTGCTGGGGGAAAGTGAAAAAAAGGTTCTTTTGAGGATAGAGTGGCCAGGAAAGCCCGCAGCCCCAAAGTCTGGGTGGCAATGCAAGTAGTTCCCAGAGACCTTGAAAGAAAGCAAGAGTTGTTCTGGCTGCCACCTTGGCTGTGGGAGCCAGGCCAGGACGTTCGGCATATTGGAGGCCGGTGCTGGGGGAAAGTGAAAAAAAGGTTCTTTGGAGGATAGAGTGGCCAGGAAAGCCCGCAGCCCCAAAGTCTGGGTGGCAATGCAAGTAGTTCCCAGAGACCATGAAAGAAAGCAAGAGTTGTTCTGGCTGCCACCTTGGCTGTGGGAGCCAGGCCAGGACGTTCGGCATATTGGAGGCCGGTGCTGGGGGAAAGTGAAAAAAAGGTGCTTTTGAGGATAGAGTGGCCAGGAAAGCCCGCAGCCCCAAAGTCTGGGTGGCAATGCAAGTAGTTCCCAGAGACCTTGAAAGAAAGCAAGAGTTGTTCTGGCTGCCACCTTGGCTGTGGGAGCCAGGCCAGGACGTTCGGCATATTGGAGGCCGGTGCTGGGGGAAAGTGAAAAAAAGGTTCTTTGGAGGATAGAGTGGCCAGGAAAGCCCGCAGCCCCAAAGTCTGGGTGGCAATGCAAGTAGTTCCCAGAGACCATGAAAGAAAGCAAGAGTTGTTCTGGCTGCCACCTTGGCTGTGGGAGCCAGGCCAGGACGTTCGGCATATTGGGGTCCGGTGCTGGGGGAAAGTGAAAAAAAGGTTCTTTTGAGGATAGAGTGGCCAGGAAAGCCCGCAGCCCCAAAGTCTGGGTGGCAATGCAAGTAGTTCCCAGAGACCTTGAAAGAAAGCAAGAGTTGTTCTGGCTGCCACCTTGGCTGTGGGAGCCAGGCCAGGACGTTCGGCATATTGGAGGCCGGTGCTGGGGGAAAGTGAAAAAAAGGTTCTTTGGAGGATAGAGTGGCCAGGAAAGCCCGCAGCCCCAAAGTCTGGGTGGCAATGCAAGTAGTTCCCAGAGACCTTGAAAGAAAGCAAGAGTTGTTCTGGCTGCCACCTTGGCTGTGGGAGCCAGGCCAGGACGTTCAGCATATTGGGGTCCGGTTCAGGGGTAAAGTGAAAAATATGTGCTTTTGAGGATAGAGTGGCCAGGAAAGCGTGCAGCCCCAAAGTCTGGGTGGCAATGCAAGTAGTTCCCAGAGACCTTGAAAGAAAGCAAGAGTTCTTCTGGCTGCCACCTTGGCTGTGGGAGCCAGGCCACGACGTTCGGCATATTTGAGGCCGGTGCTGGGGGAAAGTGAAAAAAAGGTTCTTTGGAGGACAGAGTGGCCAGGAAAGCCCGCAGCCCCAAAGTCTGGGTGGCATTGCAAGTAGTTCCCAGAGACCATGAAAGAAAGCAAGATTTGATCTGGCTGCCACCTTGGCTGTGGGAGCCAGGCCAGGACGTTCGGCATATTGGAGGCCGGTGCTGGGGGAAAGTGAAAAAAAGGTTCTTTGGAGGATAGAGTGGCCAGGAAAGCGTGCAGCCCCAAAGTCTGGGTGGCATTGCAAGTAGTTCCCAGAGACCTTGAAAGAAAGCAAGAGTTGTTCTGGCTGCCACCTTGGGAGTGGGAGCCAGGCCACGACGTTCGGCATATTGGAGGCCGGTGCTGGGGGAAAGTGAAAAAAAGGTTCTTTGGAGGACAGAGTGGCCAGGAAAGCGTGCAGCCCCAAAGTCTGGGTGGCAATGCAAGTAGTTCCCAGAGACCTTGAAAGAAAGCAAGAGTTGTTCTGGCTGCCACCTTGGCTGTGGGAGCCAGGCCAGGACGTTCGGCATATTGGAGGCCGGTGCTGGGGGAAAGTGAAAAAAAGGTTCCTTGGAGGACAGAGTGGCCAGGAAAGCCCGCAGCCCCAAAGTCTGGGTGGCAATGCAAGTAGTTCCCAGAGACCATGAAAGAAAGCAAGAGTTGTTCTGGCTGCCACCTTGGCTGTGGGAGCCAGGCCAGGATGTTCAGCATATTGGGGGCCGGTGCTGGGGTAAAGTGAAAAATATGTGCTTTTGAGGATAGAGTGGCCAGGAAAGCCCGCAGCCCCAAAGTCTGGGTGGCATTGCAAGTAGTTCCCAGAGACCTTGAAAGAAAGCAAGAGTTGTTCTGGCTGCCACCTTGGCTGTGGGAGCCAGGCCAGGACGTTCGGCATATTGGAGGCCGGTGCTGGGGGAAAGTGAAAAAAAGGTTCTTTGGAGGATAGAGTGGCCAGGAAAGCCCGCAGCCCCAAAGTCTGGGTGGCAATGCAAGTAGTTCCCAGAGACCATGAAAGAAAGCAAGATTTGATCTGGCTGCCACCTTGGCTGTGGGAGCCAGGCCACGACGTTCGGCATATTTGAGGCCGGTGCTGGGGGAAAGTGAAAAAAAGGTTCTTTGGAGGATAGAGTGGCCAGGAAAGCGTGCAGCCCCAAAGTCTGGGTGGCAATGCAAGTAGTTCCCAGAGACCTTGAAAGAAAGCAAGAGTTGTTCTGGCTGCCACCTTGGCTGTGGGAGCCAGGCCAGGACGTTCGGCATATTGGAGGCCGGTGCTGGGGGAAAGTGAAAAAAAGGTGCTTGTGAGGACAGAGTGGCCAGGAAAGCCCGCAGCCCCAAAGTCTGGGTGGCAATGCAAGTAGTTCCCAGAGACCTTGAAAGAAAGCAAGAGTTGTTCTGGCTGCCACCTTAGCTGTGGGAGCCAGGCCAGGACGTTCGGCATATTGGAGGCCGGTGCTGGGGGAAAGTGAAAAAAAGGTTCTTTGGAGGATAGAGTGGCCAGGAAAGCCCGCAGCCCCAAAGTCTGGGTGGCAATGCAAGTAGTTCCCAGAGACCATGAAAGAAAGCAAGAGTTGTTCTGGCTGCCACCTTGGCTGTGGGAGCCAGGCCAGGACGTTCGGCATATTGGAGGCCGGTGCTGGGGGAAAGTGAAAAAAAGGGTCTTTGGAGGATAGAGTGGCCAGGAAAGCGTGCAGCCCCAAAGTCTGGGTGGCAATGCAAGTAGTTCCCAGAGACCTTGAAAGAAAGCAAGAGTTGTTCTGGCTGCCACCTTGGCTGTGGGAGCCAGGCCACGACGTTCGGCATATTGGAGGCCGGTGCTGGGGGAAAGTGAAAAAAAGGTGCTTGTGAGGAGAGAGTGGCCAGGAAAGCCCGCAGCCCCAAAGTCTGGGTGGCAATGCAAGTAGTTCCCAGAGACCATGAAAGAAAGCAAGATTTGATCTGGCTGCCACCTTGGCTGTGGGAGCCAGGCCAGGACGTTCGGCATATTGGAGGCCGGTGCTGGGGGAAAGTGAAAAAAAGGTTCTTTGGAGGATAGAGTGGCCAGGAAAGCCCGCAGCCCCAAAGTCTGGGTGGCATTGCAAGTAGTTCCCAGAGACCTTGAAAGAAAGCAAGAGTTGTTCTGGCTGCCACCTTGGCTGTGGGAGCCAGGCCAGGACGTTCAGCATATTGGGGTCCGGTTCAGGGGTAAAGTGAAAAATATGTGCTTTTGAGGATAGAGTGGCCAGGAAAGCCCGCAGCCCCAAAGTCTGGGTGGCAATGCAAGTAGTTCCCAGAGACCTTGAAAGAAAGCAAGAGTTGTTCTGGCTGCCACCTTGGCTGTGGGAGCCAGGCCAGGACGTTCGGCATATTTGAGGCCGGTGCTGGGGGAAAGTGAAAAAAAGGTTCTTTGGAGGACAGAGTGGCCAGGAAAGCGTGCAGCCCCAAAGTCTGGGTGGCAATGCAAGTAGTTCCCAGAGACCATGAAAGAAAGCAAGAGTTGATCTGGCTGCCACCTTGGCTGTGGGAGCCAGGCCAGGACGTTCGGCATATTTGAGGCCGGTGCTGGGGGAAAGTGAAAAAAAGGTTCTTTGGAGGACAGAGTGGCCAGGAAAGCGTGCAGCCCCAAAGTCTGGGTGGCAATGCAAGTAGTTCCCAGAGACCATGAAAGAAAGCAAGAGTTGATCTGGCTGCCACCTTGGGTGTGGGAGCCAGGCCAGGACGTTCGGCATATTGGAGGCCGGTGCTGGGGGAAAGTGAAAAAAAGGTTCTTTTGAGGACAGAGTGGCCAGGAAAGCGTGCAGCCCCAAAGTCTGGGTGGCAATGCAAGTAGTTCCCAGAGACCATGAAAGAAAGCAAGAGTTGTTCTGGCTGCCACCTTGGCTGTGGGAGCCAGGCCAGGACGTTCGGCATATTGGAGGCCGGTGCTGGGGGAAAGTGAAAAAAAGGTTCTTGTGAGGACAGAGTGGCCAGGAAAGCCCGCAGCCCCAAAGTCTGGGTGGCAATGCAAGTAGTTCCCAGAGACCTTGAAAGAAAGCAAGAGTTGTTCTGGCTGCCACCTTGGGAGTGGGAGCCAGGCCAGGACGTTCGGCATATTGGGGGCCGGTGCTGGGGAAAAGTGAAAAAAAGGTTCTTTGGAGGATAGAGTGGCCAGGAAAGCCCGCAGCCCCAAAGTCTGGGTGGCAATGCAAGTAGTTCCCAGAGACCATGAAAGAAAGCAAGAGTTGATCTGGCTGCCACCTTGGCTGTGGGAGCCAGGCCAGGACGTTCGGCATATTGGGGTCCGGTGCTGGGGGAAAGTGAAAAAAAGGTTCTTTGGAGGATAGAGTGGCCAGGAAAGCCCGCAGCCCCAAAGTCTGGGTGGCAATGCAAGTAGTTCCCAGAGACCTTGAAAGAAAGCAAGAGTTGTTCTGGCTGCCACCTTGGCTGTGGGAGCCAGGCCAGGACGTTCGGCATATTGGAGGCCGGTGCTGGGGGAAAGTGAAAAAAAGGTTCTTTGGAGGATAGAGTGGCCAGGAAAGCGTGCAGCCCCAAAGTCTGGGTGGCAATGCAAGTAGTTCCCAGAGACCTTGAAAGAAAGCAAGAGTTGTTCTGGCTGCCACCTTGGCTGTGGGAGCCAGGCCAGGACGTTCGGCATATTGGAGGCCGGTGCTGGGGGAAAGTGAAAAAAAGGTTCTTTGGAGGACAGAGTGGCCAGGAAAGCCCGCAGCCCCAAAGTCTGGGTGGCAATGCAAGTAGTTCCCAGAGACCATGAAAGAAAGCAAGAGTTGTTCTGGCTGCCACCTTGGCTGTGGGAGCCAGGCCAGGACGTTCGGCATATTTGAGGCCGGTGCTGGGGGAAAGTGAAAAAAAGGTTCTTTGGAGGACAGAGTGGCCAGGAAAGCCCGCAGCCCCAAAGTCTGGGTGGCATTGCAAGTAGTTCCCAGAGACCATGAAAGAAAGCAAGAGTTGTTCTGGCTGCCACCTTGGCTGTGGGAGCCAGGCCAGGACGTTCGGCATATTGGAGGCCGGTGCTGGGGGAAAGTGAAAAAAAGGTTCTTTGGAGGATAGAGTGGCCAGGAAAGCGTGCAGCCCCAAAGTCTGGGTGGCAATGCAAGTAGTTCCCAGAGACCTTGAAAGAAAGCAAGAGTTGTTCTGGCTGCCACCTTGGCTGTGGGAGCCAGGCCAGGACGTTCGGCATATTGGAGGCCGGTGCTGGGGGAAAGTGAAAAAAAGGTTCTTTGGAGGATAGAGTGGCCAGGAAAGCGTGCAGCCCCAAAGTCTGGGTGGCATTGCAAGTAGTTCCCAGAGACCTTGAAAGAAAGCAAGAGTTGTTCTGGCTGCCACCTTGGCTGTGGGAGCCAGGCCAGGACGTTCGGCATATTTGAGTCCGGTGCTGGGGAAAAGTGAAAAAAAGGTTCTTTGGAGGACAGAGTGGCCAGGAAAGCCCGCAGCCCCAAAGTCTGGGTGGCATTGCAAGTAGTTCCCAGAGACCATGAAAGAAAGCAAGAGTTGATCTGGCTGCCACCTTGGCTGTGGGAGCCAGGCCAGGACGTTCGGCATATTGGAGGCCGGTGCTGGGGGAAAGTGAAAAAAAGGTTCTTTGGAGGATAGAGTGGCCAGGAAAGCGTGCAGCCCCAAAGTCTGGGTGGCAATGCAAGTAGTTCCCAGAGACCTTGAAAGAAAGCAAGAGTTGTTCTGGCTGCCACCTTGGCTGTGGGAGCCAGGCCAGGACGTTCAGCATATTGGGGTCCAGTTCAGGGGTAAAGTGAAAAATATGTGCTTTTGAGGATAGAGTGGCCAGGAAAGCCCGCAGCCCCAAAGTCTGGGTGGCAATGCAAGTAGTTCCCAGAGACCTTGAAAGAAAGCAAGAGTTGTTCTGGCTGCCACCTTGGCTGTGGGAGCCAGGCCAGGACGTTCGGCATATTGGAGGCCGGTGCTGGGGGAAAGTGAAAAAAAGGTTCTTTGTAGGATAGAGTGGCCAGGAAAGCCCGCAGCCCCAAAGTCTGGGTGGCAATGCAAGTAGTTCCCAGAGACCTTGAAAGAAAGCAAGAGTTGATCTGGCTGCCACCTTGGCTGTGGGAGCCAGGCCACGACGTTCGGCATATTTGAGGCCGGTGCTGGGGGAAAGTGAAAAAAAGGTTCTTTGGAGGATAGAGTGGCCAGGAAAGCGTGCAGCCCCAAAGTCTGGGTGGCAATGCAAGTAGTTCCCAGAGACCTTGAAAGAAAGCAAGAGTTGTTCTGGCTGCCACCTTGGCTGTGGGAGCCAGGCCAGGACGTTCGGCATATTGGAGGCCGGTGCTGGGGGAAAGTGAAAAAAAGGTTCTTTGGAGGACAGAGTGGCCAGGAAAGCCCGCAGCCCCAAAGTCTGGGTGGCAATGCAAGTAGTTCCCAGAGACCATGAAAGAAAGCAAGAGTTGTTCTGGCTGCCACCTTGGCTGTGGGAGCCAGGCCACGACGTTCGGCATATTTGAGGCCGGTGCTGGGGGAAAGTGAAAAAAAGGTTCTTTGGAGGATAGAGTGGCCAGGAAAGCGTGCAGCCCCAAAGTCTGGGTGGCAATGCAAGTAGTTCCCAGAGACCTTGAAAGAAAGCAAGAGTTGTTCTGGCTGCCACCTTGGCTGTGGGAGCCAGGCCAGGACGTTCGGCATATTGGGGTCCGGTTCAGGGGTAAAGTGAAAAATATGTGCTTTTGAGGATAGAGTGGCCAGGAAAGCCCGCAGCCCCAAAGTCTGGGTGGCAATGCAAGTAGTTCCCAGAGACCTTGAAAGAAAGCAAGAGTTGTTCTGGCTGCCACCTTGGCTGTGGGAGCCAGGCCAGGACGTTCGGCATATTTGAGTCCGGTGCTGGGGAAAAGTGAAAAAAAGGTTCTTTGGAGGACAGAGTGGCCAGGAAAGCCCGCAGCCCCAAAGTCTGGGTGGCATTGCAAGTAGTTCCCAGAGACCATGAAAGAAAGCAAGAGTTGATCTGGCTGCCACCTTGGCTGTGGGAGCCAGGCCAGGACGTTCGGCATATTGGAGGCCGGTGCTGGGGGAAAGTGAAAAAAAGGTTCTTTGGAGGATAGAGTGGCCAGGAAAGCGTGCAGCCCCAAAGTCTGGGTGGCAATGCAAGTAGTTCCCAGAGACCTTGAAAGAAAGCAAGAGTTGTTCTGGCTGCCACCTTGGCTGTGGGAGCCAGGCCAGGACGTTCAGCATATTGGGGTCCAGTTCAGGGGTAAAGTGAAAAATATGTGCTTTTGAGGATAGAGTGGCCAGGAAAGCCCGCAGCCCCAAAGTCTGGGTGGCAATGCAAGTAGTTCCCAGAGACCTTGAAAGAAAGCAAGAGTTGTTCTGGCTGCCACCTTGGCTGTGGGAGCCAGGCCAGGACGTTCGGCATATTGGAGGCCGGTGCTGGGGGAAAGTGAAAAAAAGGTTCTTTGTAGGATAGAGTGGCCAGGAAAGCCCGCAGCCCCAAAGTCTGGGTGGCAATGCAAGTAGTTCCCAGAGACCTTGAAAGAAAGCAAGAGTTGATCTGGCTGCCACCTTGGCTGTGGGAGCCAGGCCAGGACGTTCGGCATATTTGAGGCCGGTGCTGGGGGAAAGTGAAAAAAAGGTTCTTTGGAGGATAGAGTGGCCAGGAAAGCGTGCAGCCCCAAAGTCTGGGTGGCAATGCAAGTAGTTCCCAGAGACCTTGAAAGAAAGCAAGAGTTGTTCTGGCTGCCACCTTGGCTGTGGGAGCCAGGCCAGGACGTTCGGCATATTGGAGGCCGGTGCTGGGGGAAAGTGAAAAAAAGGTTCTTTGGAGGACAGAGTGGCCAGGAAAGCCCGCAGCCCCAAAGTCTGGGTGGCAATGCAAGTAGTTCCCAGAGACCATGAAAGAAAGCAAGAGTTGTTCTGGCTGCCACCTTGGCTGTGGGAGCCAGGCCACGACGTTCGGCATATTTGAGGCCGGTGCTGGGGGAAAGTGAAAAAAAGGTTCTTTGGAGGATAGAGTGGCCAGGAAAGCCCGCAGCCCCAAAGTCTGGGTGGCAATGCAAGTAGTTCCCAGAGACCTTGAAAGAAAGCAAGAGTTGTTCTGGCTGCCACCTTGGCTGTGGGAGCCAGGCCACGACGTTCGGCATATTGGAGGCCGGTGCTGGGGGAAAGTGAAAAAAAGGTGCTTGTGAGGACAGAGTGGCCAGGAAAGCCCGCAGCCCCAAAGTCTGGGTGGCAATGCAAGTAGTTCCCAGAGACCTTGAAAGAAAGCAAGAGTTGTTCTGGCTGCCACCTTGGCTGTGGGAGCCAGGCCAGGACGTTCGGCATATTGGAGGCCGGTGCTGGGGGAAAGTGAAAAAAAGGTTCTTTGGAGGATAGAGTGGCCAGGAAAGCCCGCAGCCCCAAAGTCTGGGTGGCAATGCAAGTAGTTCCCAGAGACCATGAAAGAAAGCAAGAGTTGTTCTGGCTGCCACCTTGGCTGTGGGAGCCAGGCCAGGACGTTCGGCATATTGGGGTCCGGTGCTGGGGGAAAGTGAAAAAAAGGGTCTTTGGAGGATAGAGTGGCCAGGAAAGCCCGCAGCCCCAAAGTCTGGGTGGCAATGCAAGTAGTTCCCAGAGACCATGAAAGAAAGCAAGAGTTGTTCTGGCTGCCACCTTGGCTGTGGGAGCCAGGCCAGGACGTTCGGCATATTGGAGGCCGGTGCTGGGGGAAAGTGAAAAAAAGGGTCTTTGGAGGATAGAGTGGCCAGGAAAGCATGCAGCCCCAAAGTCTGGGTGGCAATGCAAGTAGTTCCCAGAGACCTTGAAAGAAAGCAAGAGTTGTTCTGGCTGCCACCTTGGCTGTGGGAGCCAGGCCAGGACGTTCGGCATATTTGAGGCCGGTGCTGGGGGACAGTGAAAAAAAGGTTCTTTGGAGGACAGAGTGGCCAGGAAAGCGTGCAGCCCCAAAGTCTGGGTGGCAATGCAAGTAGTTCCCAGAGACCATGAAAGAAAGCAAGAGTTGATCTGGCTGCCACCTTGGCTGTGGGAGCCAGGCCAGGACGTTCGGCATATTTGAGGCCGGTGCTGGGGGAAAGTGAAAAAAAGGTTCTTTGGAGGACAGAGTGGCCAGGAAAGCGTGCAGCCCCAAAGTCTGGGTGGCAACGCAAGTAGTTCCCAGAGACCATGAAAGAAAGCAAGAGTTGATCTGGTTGCCACCTTGGCTGTGGGAGCCAGGCCAGGACGTTCGGCATATTGGAGGCCGGTGCTGGGGGAAAGTGAAAAAAAGGTTCTTTTGAGGACAGAGTGGCCAGGAAAGCCCGCAGCCCCAAAGTCTGGGTGGCAATGCAAGTAGTTCCCAGAGACCATGAAAGAAAGCAAGAGTTGTTCTGGCTGCCACCTTGGCTGTGGGAGCCAGGCCAGGACGTTCGGCATATTGGAGGCCGGTGCTGGGGGAAAGTGAAAAAAAGGTTCTTGTGAGGATAGAGTGGCCAGGAAAGCCCGCAGCCCCAAAGTCTGGGTGGCAATGCAAGTAGTTCCCAGAGACCTTGAAAGAAAGCAAGAGTTGTTCTGGCTGCCACCTTGGGAGTGGGAGCCAGGCCAGGACGTTCGGCATATTGGGGGCCGGTGCTGGGGAAAAGTGAAAAAAAGGTTCTTTGGAGGATAGAGTGGCCAGGAAAGCCCGCAGCCCCAAAGTCTGGGTGGCAATGCAAGTAGTTCCCAGAGACCATGAAAGAAAGCAAGAGTTGATCTGGCTGCCACCTTGGCTGTGGGAGCCAGGCCACGACGTTCGGCATATTTGAGGCCGGTGCTGGGGGAAAGTGAAAAAAAGGTTCTTTGGAGGATAGAGTGGCCAGGAAAGCCCGCAGCCCCAAAGTCTGGGTGGCAATGCAAGTAGTTCCCAGAGACCTTGAAAGAAAGCAAGAGTTGTTCTGGCTGCCACCTTGGCTGTGGGAGCCAGGCCACGACGTTCGGCATATTGGAGGCCGGTGCTGGGGGAAAGTGAAAAAAAGGTGCTTGTGAGGACAGAGTGGCCAGGAAAGCCCGCAGCCCCAAAGTCTGGGTGGCAATGCAAGTAGTTCCCAGAGACCTTGAAAGAAAGCAAGAGTTGTTCTGGCTGCCACCTTGGCTGTGGGAGCCAGGCCAGGACGTTCGGCATATTGGAGGCCGGTGCTGGGGGAAAGTGAAAAAAAGGTTCTTTGGAGGATAGAGTGGCCAGGAAAGCCCGCAGCCCCAAAGTCTGGGTGGCAATGCAAGTAGTTCCCAGAGACCATGAAAGAAAGCAAGAGTTGTTCTGGCTGCCACCTTGGCTGTGGGAGCCAGGCCAGGACGTTCGGCATATTGGGGTCCGGTGCTGGGGGAAAGTGAAAAAAAGGGTCTTTGGAGGATAGAGTGGCCAGGAAAGCCCGCAGCCCCAAAGTCTGGGTGGCAATGCAAGTAGTTCCCAGAGACCATGAAAGAAAGCAAGAGTTGTTCTGGCTGCCACCTTGGCTGTGGGAGCCAGGCCAGGACGTTCGGCATATTGGAGGCCGGTGCTGGGGGAAAGTGAAAAAAAGGGTCTTTGGAGGATAGAGTGGCCAGGAAAGCGTGCAGCCCCAAAGTCTGGGTGGCAATGCAAGTAGTTCCCAGAGACCTTGAAAGAAAGCAAGAGTTGTTCTGGCTGCCACCTTGGCTGTGGGAGCCAGGCCAGGACGTTCGGCATATTTGAGGCCGGTGCTGGGGGACAGTGAAAAAAAGGTTCTTTGGAGGACAGAGTGGCCAGGAAAGCGTGCAGCCCCAAAGTCTGGGTGGCAATGCAAGTAGTTCCCAGAGACCATGAAAGAAAGCAAGAGTTGATCTGGCTGCCACCTTGGCTGTGGGAGCCAGGCCAGGACGTTCGGCATATTTGAGGCCGGTGCTGGGGGAAAGTGAAAAAAAGGTTCTTTGGAGGACAGAGTGGCCAGGAAAGCGTGCAGCCCCAAAGTCTGGGTGGCAACGCAAGTAGTTCCCAGAGACCATGAAAGAAAGCAAGAGTTGATCTGGTTGCCACCTTGGCTGTGGGAGCCAGGCCAGGACGTTCGGCATATTGGAGGCCGGTGCTGGGGGAAAGTGAAAAAAAGGTTCTTTTGAGGACAGAGTGGCCAGGAAAGCCCGCAGCCCCAAAGTCTGGGTGGCAATGCAAGTAGTTCCCAGAGACCATGAAAGAAAGCAAGAGTTGTTCTGGCTGCCACCTTGGCTGTGGGAGCCAGGCCAGGACGTTCGGCATATTGGAGGCCGGTGCTGGGGGAAAGTGAAAAAAAGGTTCTTGTGAGGATAGAGTGGCCAGGAAAGCCCGCAGCCCCAAAGTCTGGGTGGCAATGCAAGTAGTTCCCAGAGACCTTGAAAGAAAGCAAGAGTTGTTCTGGCTGCCACCTTGGGAGTGGGAGCCAGGCCAGGACGTTCGGCATATTGGGGGCCGGTGCTGGGGAAAAGTGAAAAAAAGGTTCTTTGGAGGATAGAGTGGCCAGGAAAGCCCGCAGCCCCAAAGTCTGGGTGGCAATGCAAGTAGTTCCCAGAGACCATGAAAGAAAGCAAGAGTTGATCTGGCTGCCACCTTGGCTGTGGGAGCCAGGCCAGGACGTTCGGCATATTGGGGTCCGGTGCTGGGGGAAAGTGAAAAAAAGTTTCTTTTGAGGATAGAGTGGCCAGGAAAGCCCGCAGCCCCAAAGTCTGGGTGGCAATGCAAGTAGTTCCCAGAGACCTTGAAAGAAAGCAAGAGTTGTTCTGGCTGCCACCTTGGCTGTGGGAGCCAGGCCAGGACGTTCGGCATATTGGAGGCCGGTGCTGGGGGAAAGTGAAAAAAAGGTTCTTTGGAGGATAGAGTGGCCAGGAAAGCGTGCAGCCCCAAAGTCTGGGTGGCAATGCAAGTAGTTCCCAGAGACCTTGAAAGAAAGCAAGAGTTGTTCTGGCTGCCACCTTGGCTGTGGGAGCCAGGCCAGGACGTTCGGCATATTGGAGGCCGGTGCTGGGGGAAAGTGAAAAAAAGGTTCTTTGGAGGACAGAGTGGCCAGGAAAGCCCGCAGCCCCAAAGTCTGGGTGGCAATGCAAGTAGTTCCCAGAGACCATGAAAGAAAGCAAGAGTTGTTCTGGCTGCCACCTTGGCTGTGGGAGCCAGGCCAGGACGTTCGGCATATTTGAGGCCGGTGCTGGGGGAAAGTGAAAAAAAGGTTCTTTGGAGGACAGAGTGGCCAGGAAAGCCCGCAGCCCCAAAGTCTGGGTGGCATTGCAAGTAGTTCCCAGAGACCATGAAAGAAAGCAAGAGTTGTTCTGGCTGCCACCTTGGCTGTGGGAGCCAGGCCAGGACGTTCGGCATATTGGAGGCCGGTGCTGGGGGAAAGTGAAAAAAAGGTTCTTTGGAGGATAGAGTGGCCAGGAAAGCGTGCAGCCCCAAAGTCTGGGTGGCAATGCAAGTAGTTCCCAGAGACCTTGAAAGAAAGCAAGAGTTGTTCTGGCTGCCACCTTGGCTGTGGGAGCCAGGCCAGGACGTTCGGCATATTGGAGGCCGGTGCTGGGGGAAAGTGAAAAAAAGGTTCTTTGGAGGATAGAGTGGCCAGGAAAGCGTGCAGCCCCAAAGTCTGGGTGGCATTGCAAGTAGTTCCCAGAGACCTTGAAAGAAAGCAAGAGTTGTTCTGGCTGCCACCTTGGCTGTGGGAGCCAGGCCAGGACGTTCGGCATATTGGGGTCCGGTTCAGGGGTAAAGTGAAAAATATGTGCTTTTGAGGATAGAGTGGCCAGGAAAGCCCGCAGCCCCAAAGTCTGGGTGGCAATGCAAGTAGTTCCCAGAGACCTTGAAAGAAAGCAAGAGTTGTTCTGACTGCCACCTTGGCTGTGGGAGCCAGGCCAGGACGTTCGGCATATTTGAGTCCGGTGCTGGGGAAAAGTGAAAAAAAGGTTCTTTGGAGGACAGAGTGGCCAGGAAAGCCCGCAGCCCCAAAGTCTGGGTGGCATTGCAAGTAGTTCCCAGAGACCATGAAAGAAAGCAAGAGTTGATCTGGCTGCCACCTTGGCTGTGGGAGCCAGGCCAGGACGTTCGGCATATTGGAGGCCGGTGCTGGGGGAAAGTGAAAAAAAGGTTCTTTGGAGGATAGAGTGGCCAGGAAAGCGTGCAGCCCCAAAGTCTGGGTGGCAATGCAAGTAGTTCCCAGAGACCTTGAAAGAAAGCAAGAGTTGATCTGGCTGCCACCTTGGCTGTGGGAGCCAGGCCAGGACGTTCAGCATATTGGGGTCCAGTTCAGGGGTAAAGTGAAAAATATGTGCTTTTGAGGATAGAGTGGCCAGGAAAGCCCGCAGCCCCAAAGTCTGGGTGGCAATGCAAGTAGTTCCCAGAGACCTTGAAAGAAAGCAAGAGTTGTTCTGGCTGCCACCTTGGCTGTGGGAGCCAGGCCAGGACGTTCGGCATATTGGAGGCCGGTGCTGGGGGAAAGTGAAAAAAAGGTTCTTTGTAGGATAGAGTGGCCAGGAAAGCCCGCAGCCCCAAAGTCTGGGTGGCAATGCAAGTAGTTCCCAGAGACCTTGAAAGAAAGCAAGAGTTGATCTGGCTGCCACCTTGGCTGTGGGAGCCAGGCCACGACGTTCGGCATATTTGAGGCCGGTGCTGGGGGAAAGTGAAAAAAAGGTTCTTTGGAGGATAGAGTGGCCAGGAAAGCGTGCAGCCCCAAAGTCTGGGTGGCAATGCAAGTAGTTCCCAGAGACCTTGAAAGAAAGCAAGAGTTGTTCTGGCTGCCACCTTGGCTGTGGGAGCCAGGCCAGGACGTTCGGCATATTGGAGGCCGGTGCTGGGGGAAAGTGAAAAAAAGGTTCTTTGGAGGACAGAGTGGCCAGGAAAGCCCGCAGCCCCAAAGTCTGGGTGGCAATGCAAGTAGTTCCCAGAGACCATGAAAGAAAGCAAGAGTTGTTCTGGCTGCCACCTTGGCTGTGGGAGCCAGGCCACGACGTTCGGCATATTTGAGGCCGGTGCTGGGGGAAAGTGAAAAAAAGGTTCTTTGGAGGATAGAGTGGCCAGGAAAGCGTGCAGCCCCAAAGTCTGGGTGGCAATGCAAGTAGTTCCCAGAGACCTTGAAAGAAAGCAAGAGTTGTTCTGGCTGCCACCTTGGCTGTGGGAGCCAGGCCACGACGTTCGGCATATTGGAGGCCGGTGCTGGGGGAAAGTGAAAAAAAGGTGCTTGTGAGGACAGAGTGGCCAGGAAAGCCCGCAGCCCCAAAGTCTGGGTGGCAATGCAAGTAGTTCCCAGAGACCTTGAAAGAAAGCAAGAGTTGTTCTGGCTGCCACCTTGGCTGTGGGAGCCAGGCCAGGACGTTCGGCATATTGGAGGCCGGTGCTGGGGGAAAGTGAAAAAAAGGGTCTTTGGAGGATAGAGTGGCCAGGAAAGCCCGCAGCCCCAAAGTCTGGGTGGCAATGCAAGTAGTTCCCAGAGACCATGAAAGAAAGCAAGAGTTGTTCTGGCTGCCACCTTGGCTGTGGGAGCCAGGCCAGGACGTTCGGCATATTGGAGGCCGGTGCTGGGGGAAAGTGAAAAAAAGGGTCTTTGGAGGATAGAGTGGCCAGGAAAGCGTGCAGCCCCAAAGTCTGGGTGGCAATGCAAGTAGTTCCCAGAGACCTTGAAAGAAAGCAAGAGTTGTTCTGGCTGCCACCTTGGCTGTGGGAGCCAGGCCACGACGTTCGGCATATTGGAGGCCGGTGCTGGGGGAAAGTGAAAAAAAGGTGCTTGTGAGGAGAGAGTGGCCAGGAAAGCCCGCAGCCCCAAAGTCTGGGTGGCAATGCAAGTAGTTCCCAGAGACCATGAAAGAAAGCAAGATTTGATCTGGCTGCCACCTTGGCTGTGGGAGCCAGGCCAGGACGTTCGGCATATTGGAGGCCGGTGCTGGGGGAAAGTGAAAAAAAGGTTCTTTGGAGGATAGAGTGGCCAGGAAAGCCCGCAGCCCCAAAGTCTGGGTGGCATTGCAAGTAGTTCCCAGAGACCTTGAAAGAAAGCAAGAGTTGTTCTGGCTGCCACCTTGGCTGTGGGAGCCAGGCCAGGACGTTCAGCATATTGGGGTCCGGTTCAGGGGTAAAGTGAAAAATATGTGCTTTTGAGGATAGAGTGGCCAGGAAAGCCCGCAGCCCCAAAGTCTGGGTGGCAATGCAAGTAGTTCCCAGAGACCTTGAAAGAAAGCAAGAGTTGTTCTGGCTGCCACCTTGGCTGTGGGAGCCAGGCCAGGACGTTCGGCATATTTGAGGCCGGTGCTGGGGGAAAGTGAAAAAAAGGTTCTTTGGAGGACAGAGTGGCCAGGAAAGCCCGCAGCCCCAAAGTCTGGGTGGCAATGCAAGTAGTTCCCAGAGACCATGAAAGAAAGCAAGAGTTGATCTGGCTGCCACCTTGGCTGTGGGAGCCAGGCCAGGACGTTCGGCATATTTGAGGCCGGTGCTGGGGGAAAGTGAAAAAAAGGTTCTTTGGAGGACAGAGTGGCCAGGAAAGCGTGCAGCCCCAAAGTCTGGGTGGCAATGCAAGTAGTTCCCAGAGACCATGAAAGAAAGCAAGAGTTGATCTGGTTGCCACCTTGGGTGTGGGAGCCAGGCCAGGACGTTCGGCATATTGGAGGCCGGTGCTGGGGGAAAGTGAAAAAAAGGTTCTTTTGAGGACAGAGTGGCCAGGAAAGCGTGCAGCCCCAAAGTCTGGGTGGCAATGCAAGTAGTTCCCAGAGACCATGAAAGAAAGCAAGAGTTGTTCTGGCTGCCACCTTGGCTGTGGGAGCCAGGCCAGGACGTTCGGCATATTGGAGGCCGGTGCTGGGGGAAAGTGAAAAAAAGGTTCTTTGGAGGATAGAGTGGCCAGGAAAGCCCGCAGCCCCAAAGTCTGGGTGGCAATGCAAGTAGTTCCCAGAGACCTTGAAAGAAAGCAAGAGTTGTTCTGGCTGCCACCTTGGCTGTGGGAGCCAGGCCAGGACGTTCGGCATATTGGAGGCCGGTGCTGGGGGAAAGTGAAAAAAAGGTTCTTTGGAGGATAGAGTGGCCAGGAAAGCCCGCAGCCCCAAAGTCTGGGTGGCAATGCAAGTAGTTCCCAGAGACCATGAAAGAAAGCAAGAGTTGATCTGGCTGCCACCTTGGCTGTGGGAGCCAGGCCAGGACGTTCGGCATATTGGGGTCCGGTGCTGGGGGAAAGTGAAAAAAAGGTTCTTTGGAGGATAGAGTGGCCAGGAAAGCCCGCAGCCCCAAAGTCTGGGTGGCAATGCAAGTAGTTCCCAGAGACCTTGAAAGAAAGCAAGAGTTGTTCTGGCTGCCACCTTGGCTGTGGGAGCCAGGCCAGGACGTTCGGCATATTGGAGGCCGGTGCTGGGGGAAAGTGAAAAAAAGGTTCTTTGGAGGATAGAGTGGCCAGGAAAGCGTGCAGCCCCAAAGTCTGGGTGGCAATGCAAGTAGTTCCCAGAGACCTTGAAAGAAAGCAAGAGTTGTTCTGGCTGCCACCTTGGCTGTGGGAGCCAGGCCAGGACGTTCGGCATATTGGAGGCCGGTGCTGGGGGAAAGTGAAAAAAAGGTTCTTTGGAGGACAGAGTGGCCAGGAAAGCCCGCAGCCCCAAAGTCTGGGTGGCAATGCAAGTAGTTCCCAGAGACCATGAAAGAAAGCAAGAGTTGTTCTGGCTGCCACCTTGGCTGTGGGAGCCAGGCCAGGACGTTCGGCATATTTGAGGCCGGTGCTGGGGGAAAGTGAAAAAAAGGTTCTTTGGAGGACAGAGTGGCCAGGAAAGCCCGCAGCCCCAAAGTCTGGGTGGCATTGCAAGTAGTTCCCAGAGACCATGAAAGAAAGCAAGAGTTGATCTGGCTGCCACCTTGGCTGTGGGAGCCAGGCCAGGACGTTCGGCATATTGGAGGCCGGTGCTGGGGGAAAGTGAAAAAAAGGTTCTTTGGAGGATAGAGTGGCCAGGAAAGCGTGCAGCCCCAAAGTCTGGGTGGCAATGCAAGTAGTTCCCAGAGACCTTGAAAGAAAGCAAGAGTTGTTCTGGCTGCCACCTTGGCTGTGGGAGCCAGGCCAGGACGTTCGGCATATTGGAGGCCGGTGCTGGGGGAAAGTGAAAAAAAGGTTCTTTGGAGGATAGAGTGGCCAGGAAAGCGTGCAGCCCCAAAGTCTGGGTGGCATTGCAAGTAGTTCCCAGAGACCTTGAAAGAAAGCAAGAGTTGTTCTGGCTGCCACCTTGGCTGTGGGAGCCAGGCCAGGACGTTCGGCATATTGGGGTCCGGTTCAGGGGTAAAGTGAAAAATATGTGCTTTTGAGGATAGAGTGGCCAGGAAAGCCCGCAGCCCCAAAGTCTGGGTGGCAATGCAAGTAGTTCCCAGAGACCTTGAAAGAAAGCAAGAGTTGTTCTGGCTGCCACCTTGGCTGTGGGAGCCAGGCCAGGACGTTCGGCATATTTGAGGCCGGTGCTGGGGAAAAGTGAAAAAAAGGTTCTTTGGAGGACAGAGTGGCCAGGAAAGCCCGCAGCCCCAAAGTCTGGGTGGCATTGCAAGTAGTTCCCAGAGACCATGAAAGAAAGCAAGAGTTGATCTGGCTGCCACCTTGGCTGTGGGAGCCAGGCCAGGACGTTCGGCATATTGGAGGCCGGTGCTGGGGGAAAGTGAAAAAAAGGTTCTTTGTAGGATAGAGTGGCCAGGAAAGCGTGCAGCCCCAAAATCTGGGTGGCAATGCAAGTAGTTCCCAGAGACCTTGAAAGAAAGCAAGAGTTGATCTGGCTGCCACCTTGGCTGTGGGAGCCAGGCCAGGACGTTCGGCATATTGGAGGCCGGTGCTGGGGGAAAGTGAAAAAAAGGTTCTTTGGAGGACAGAGTGGCCAGGAAAGCGTGCAGCCCCAAAGTCTGGGTGGCAATGCAAGTAGTTCCCAGAGACCATGAAAGAAAGCAAGAGTTGTTCTGGCTGCCACCTTGGCTGTGGGAGCCAGGCCAGGACGTTCGGCATATTGGAGGCCGGTGCTGGGGGAAAGTGAAAAAAGGTTCTTTGGAGGATAGAGTGGCCAGGAAAGCCCGCAGCCCCAAAGTCTGGGTGGCAATGCAAGTAGTTCCCAGAGACCTTGAAAGAAAGCAAGAGTTGTTCTGGCTGCCACCTTGGCTGTGGGAGCCAGGCCAGGACGTTCGGCATATTGGAGGCCGGTGCTGGGGGAAAGTGAAAAAAGGTTCTTTGGAGGATAGAGTGGCCAGGAAAGCCCGCAGCCCCAAAGTCTGGGTGGCAATGCAAGTAGTTCCCAGAGACCTTGAAAGAAAGCAAGAGTTGTTCTGGCTGCCACCTTGGCTGTGGGAGCCAGGCCAGGACGTTCGGCATATTGGAGGCCGGTGCTGGGGGAAAGTGAAAAAAAGGTTCTTTGGAGGATAGAGTGGCCAGGAAAGCGTGCAGCCCCAAAGTCTGGGTGGCATTGCAAGTAGTTCCCAGAGACCTTGAAAGAAAGCAAGAGTTGTTCTGGCTGCCACCTTGGCTGTGGGAGCCAGGCCAGGACGTTCGGCATATTGGGGTCCGGTTCAGGGGTAAAGTGAAAAATATGTGCTTTTGAGGATAGAGTGGCCAGGAAAGCCCGCAGCCCCAAAGTCTGGGTGGCAATGCAAGTAGTTCCCAGAGACCTTGAAAGAAAGCAAGAGTTGTTCTGGCTGCCACCTTGGCTGTGGGAGCCAGGCCAGGACGTTCGGCATATTTGAGGCCGGTGCTGGGGAAAAGTGAAAAAAAGGTTCTTTGGAGGACAGAGTGGCCAGGAAAGCCCGCAGCCCCAAAGTCTGGGTGGCATTGCAAGTAGTTCCCAGAGACCATGAAAGAAAGCAAGAGTTGATCTGGCTGCCACCTTGGCTGTGGGAGCCAGGCCAGGACGTTCGGCATATTGGAGGCCGGTGCTGGGGGAAAGTGAAAAAAAGGTTCTTTGTAGGACAGAGTGGCCAGGAAAGCGTGCAGCCCCAAAGTCTGGGTGGCAATGCAAGTAGTTCCCAGAGACCTTGAAAGAAAGCAAGAGTTGATCTGGCTGCCACCTTGGGTGTGGGAGCCAGGCCAGGACGTTCGGCATATTGGAGGCCGGTGCTGGGGGAAAGTGAAAAAAAGGTTCTTTGGAGGACAGAGTGGCCAGGAAAGCGTGCAGCCCCAAAGTCTGGGTGGCAATGCAAGTAGTTCCCAGAGACCATGAAAGAAAGCAAGAGTTGTTCTGGCTGCCACCTTGGCTGTGGGAGCCAGGCCAGGACGTTCGGCATATTGGAGGCCGGTGCTGGGGGAAAGTGAAAAAAGGTTCTTTGGAGGATAGAGTGGCCAGGAAAGCCCGCAGCCCCAAAGTCTGGGTGGCAATGCAAGTAGTTCCCAGAGACCTTGAAAGAAAGCAAGAGTTGTTCTGGCTGCCACCTTGGCTGTGGGAGCCAGGCCAGGACGTTCGGCATATTGGAGGCCGGTGCTGGGGGAAAGTGAAAAAAAGGTTCTTTGGAGGATAGAGTGGCCAGGAAAGCGTGCAGCCCCAAAGTCTGGGTGGCAATGCAAGTAGTTCCCAGAGACCTTGAAAGAAAGCAAGAGTTGTTCTGGCTGCCACCTTGGCTGTGGGAGCCAGGCCAGGACGTTCGGCATATTGGAGGCCGGTGCTGGGGGAAAGTGAAAAAAAGGTTCTTTGGAGGACAGAGTGGCCAGGAAAGCCCGCAGCCCCAAAGTCTGGGTGGCAATGCAAGTAGTTCCCAGAGACCTTGAAAGAAAGCAAGAGTTGTTCTGGCTGCCACCTTGGCTGTGGGAGCCAGGCCAGGACGTTCGGCATATTGGAGGCCGGTGCTGGGGGAAAGTGAAAAAAAGGTTCTTTGTAGGATAGAGTGGCCAGGAAAGCCCGCAGCCCCAAAGTCTGGGTGGCAATGCAAGTAGTTCCCAGAGACCATGAAAGAAAGCAAGAGTTGATCTGGCTGCCACCTTGGCTGTGGGAGCCAGGCCAGGACGTTCGGCATATTGGGGTCCGGTGCTGGGGGAAAGTGAAAAAAAGGTTCTTTGGAGGATAGAGTGGCCAGGAAAGCGTGCAGCCCCAAAGTCTGGGTGGCAATGCAAGTAGTTCCCAGAGACCTTGAAAGAAAGCAAGAGTTGTTCTGGCTGCCACCTTGGCTGTGGGAGCCAGGCCAGGACGTTCGGCATATTGGAGGCCGGTGCTGGGGGAAAGTGAAAAAAAGGTTCTTTGGAGGATAGAGTGGCCAGGAAAGCGTGCAGCCCCAAAGTCTGGGTGGCAATGCAAGTAGTTCCCAGAGACCTTGAAAGAAAGCAAGAGTTGTTCTGGCTGCCACCTTGGCTGTGGGAGCCAGGCCAGGACGTTCGGCATATTGGAGGCCGGTGCTGGGGGAAAGTGAAAAAAAGGTTCTTTGGAGGACAGAGTGGCCAGGAAAGCGTGCAGCCCCAAAGTCTGGGTGGCAATGCAAGTAGTTCCCAGAGACCATGAAAGAAAGCAAGAGTTGTTCTGGCTGCCACCTTGGCTGTGGGAGCCAGGCCAGGACGTTCGGCATATTTGAGGCCGGTGCTGGGGGAAAGTGAAAAAAAGGTTCTTTGGAGGATAGAGTGGCCAGGAAAGCGTGCAGCCCCAAAGTCTGGGTGGCAATGCAAGTAGTTCCCAGAGACCTTGAAAGAAAGCAAGAGTTGTTCTGGCTGCCACCTTGGCTGTGGGAGCCAGGCCAGGACGTTCGGCATATTGGAGGCCGGTGCTGGGGGAAAGTGAAAAAAAGGTTCTTTGGAGGATAGAGTGGCCAGGAAAGCCCGCAGCCCCAAAGTCTGGGTGGCATTGCAAGTAGTTCCCAGAGACCTTGAAAGAAAGCAAGAGTTGTTCTGGCTGCCACCTTGGCTGTGGGAGCCAGGCCAGGACGTTCGGCATATTGGGGTCCGGTTCAGGGGTAAAGTGAAAAATATGTGCTTTTGAGGATAGAGTGGCCAGGAAAGCCCGCAGCCCCAAAGTCTGGGTGGCATTGCAAGTAGTTCCCAGAGACCATGAAAGAAAGCAAGAGTTGTTCTGGCTGCCACCTTGGCTGTGGGAGCCAGGCCAGGACGTTCGGCATATTGGAGGCCGGTGCTGGGGGAAAGTGAAAAAAAGGTTCTTTGGAGGATAGAGTGGCCAGGAAAGCGTGCAGCCCCAAAGTCTGGGTGGCAATGCAAGTAGTTCCCAGAGACCTTGAAAGAAAGCAAGAGTTGTTCTGGCTGCCACCTTGGCTGTGGGAGCCAGGCCAGGACGTTCGGCATATTGGAGGCCGGTGCTGGGGGAAAGTGAAAAAAAGGTTCTTTGGAGGACAGAGTGGCCAGGAAAGCCCGCAGCCCCAAAGTCTGGGTGGCAATGCAAGTAGTTCCCAGAGACCTTGAAAGAAAGCAAGAGTTGTTCTGGCTGCCACCTTGGCTGTGGGAGCCAGGCCAGGACGTTCGGCATATTGGAGGCCGGTGCTGGGGGAAAGTGAAAAAAAGGTTCTTTGGAGGATAGAGTGGCCAGGAAAGCCCGCAGCCCCAAAGTCTGGGTGGCAATGCAAGTAGTTCCCAGAGACCATGAAAGAAAGCAAGAGTTGTTCTGGCTGCCACCTTGGCTGTGGGAGCCAGGCCAGGACGTTCGGCATATTGGGGTCCGGTGCTGGGGGAAAGTGAAAAAAAGGTTCTTTGGAGGATAGAGTGGCCAGGAAAGCCCGCAGCCCCAAAGTCTGGGTGGCAATGCAAGTAGTTCCCAGAGACCTTGAAAGAAAGCAAGAGTTGTTCTGGCTGCCACCTTGGCTGTGGGAGCCAGGCCAGGACGTTCGGCATATTGGAGGCCGGTGCTGGGGGAAAGTGAAAAAAAGGGTCTTTGGAGGATAGAGTGGCCAGGAAAGCGTGCAGCCCCAAAGTCTGGGTGGCAATGCAAGTAGTTCCCAGAGACCTTGAAAGAAAGCAAGAGTTGTTCTGGCTGCCACCTTGGCTGTGGGAGCCAGGCCAGGACGTTCGGCATATTGGAGGCCGGTGCTGGGGGAAAGTGAAAAAAAGGTTCTTTGGAGGACAGAGTGGCCAGGAAAGCCCGCAGCCCCAAAGTCTGGGTGGCAATGCAAGTAGTTCCCAGAGACCATGAAAGAAAGCAAGAGTTGTTCTGGCTGCCACCTTGGCTGTGGGAGCCAGGCCAGGACGTTCGGCATATTGGAGGCCGGTGCTGGGGGAAAGTGAAAAAAAGGTTCTTTGGAGGACAGAGTGGCCAGGAAAGCGTGCAGCCCCAAAGTCTGGGTGGCATTGCAAGTAGTTCCCAGAGACCATGAAAGAAAGCAAGAGTTGATCTGGCTGCCACCTTGGCTGTGGGAGCCAGGCCAGGACGTTCGGCATATTGGAGGCCGGTGCTGGGGGAAAGTGAAAAAAGGTTCTTTGGAGGATAGAGTGGCCAGGAAAGCCCGCAGCCCCAAAGTCTGGGTGGCAATGCAAGTAGTTCCCAGAGACCTTGAAAGAAAGCAAGAGTTGTTCTGGCTGCCACCTTGGCTGTGGGAGCCAGGCCAGGACGTTCGGCATATTGGAGGCCGGTGCTGGGGGAAAGTGAAAAAAGGTTCTTTGGAGGATAGAGTGGCCAGGAAAGCCCGCAGCCCCAAAGTCTGGGTGGCAATGCAAGTAGTTCCCAGAGACCTTGAAAGAAAGCAAGAGTTGTTCTGGCTGCCACCTTGGCTGTGGGAGCCAGGCCAGGACGTTCGGCATATTGGGGTCCGGTGCTGGGGGAAAGTGAAAAAAAGGTTCTTTGGAGGATAGAGTGGCCAGGAAAGCGTGCAGCCCCAAAGTCTGGGTGGCATTGCAAGTAGTTCCCAGAGACCTTGAAAGAAAGCAAGAGTTGTTCTGGCTGCCACCTTGGCTGTGGGAGCCAGGCCAGGACGTTCGGCATATTGGGGTCCGGTTCAGGGGTAAAGTGAAAAATATGTGCTTTTGAGGATAGAGTGGCCAGGAAAGCCCGCAGCCCCAAAGTCTGGGTGGCAATGCAAGTAGTTCCCAGAGACCTTGAAAGAAAGCAAGAGTTGTTCTGGCTGCCACCTTGGCTGTGGGAGCCAGGCCAGGACGTTCGGCATATTTGAGGCCGGTGCTGGGGAAAAGTGAAAAAAAGGTTCTTTGGAGGACAGAGTGGCCAGGAAAGCCCGCAGCCCCAAAGTCTGGGTGGCATTGCAAGTAGTTCCCAGAGACCATGAAAGAAAGCAAGAGTTGATCTGGCTGCCACCTTGGCTGTGGGAGCCAGGCCAGGACGTTCGGCATATTGGAGGCCGGTGCTGGGGGAAAGTGAAAAAAAGGTTCTTTGTAGGATAGAGTGGCCAGGAAAGCGTGCAGCCCCAAAGTCTGGGTGGCAATGCAAGTAGTTCCCAGAGACCTTGAAAGAAAGCAAGAGTTGATCTGGCTGCCACCTTGGGTGTGGGAGCCAGGCCAGGACGTTCGGCATATTGGAGGCCGGTGCTGGGGGAAAGTGAAAAAAAGGTTCTTTGGAGGACAGAGTGGCCAGGAAAGCGTGCAGCCCCAAAGTCTGGGTGGCAATGCAAGTAGTTCCCAGAGACCATGAAAGAAAGCAAGAGTTGTTCTGGCTGCCACCTTGGCTGTGGGAGCCAGGCCAGGACGTTCGGCATATTGGAGGCCGGTGCTGGGGGAAAGTGAAAAAAGGTTCTTTGGAGGATAGAGTGGCCAGGAAAGCCCGCAGCCCCAAAGTCTGGGTGGCAATGCAAGTAGTTCCCAGAGACCTTGAAAGAAAGCAAGAGTTGTTCTGGCTGCCACCTTGGCTGTGGGAGCCAGGCCAGGACGTTCGGCATATTGGAGGCCGGTGCTGGGGGAAAGTGAAAAAAAGGTTCTTTGGAGGACAGAGTGGCCAGGAAAGCCCGCAGCCCCAAAGTCTGGGTGGCAATGCAAGTAGTTCCCAGAGACCTTGAAAGAAAGCAAGAGTTGTTCTGGCTGCCACCTTGGCTGTGGGAGCCAGGCCAGGACGTTCGGCATATTGGAGGCCGGTGCTGGGGGAAAGTGAAAAAAAGGTTCTTTGGAGGATAGAGTGGCCAGGAAAGCCCGCAGCCCCAAAGTCTGGGTGGCAATGCAAGTAGTTCCCAGAGACCATGAAAGAAAGCAAGAGTTGATCTGGCTGCCACCTTGGCTGTGGGAGCCAGGCCAGGACGTTCGGCATATTGGGGTCCGGTGCTGGGGGAAAGTGAAAAAAAGGTTCTTTGGAGGATAGAGTGGCCAGGAAAGCGTGCAGCCCCAAAGTCTGGGTGGCAATGCAAGTAGTTCCCAGAGACCTTGAAAGAAAGCAAGAGTTGTTCTGGCTGCCACCTTGGCTGTGGGAGCCAGGCCAGGACGTTCGGCATATTGGAGGCCGGTGCTGGGGGAAAGTGAAAAAAAGGTTCTTTGGAGGATAGAGTGGCCAGGAAAGCGTGCAGCCCCAAAGTCTGGGTGGCAATGCAAGTAGTTCCCAGAGACCTTGAAAGAAAGCAAGAGTTGTTCTGGCTGCCACCTTGGCTGTGGGAGCCAGGCCAGGACGTTCGGCATATTGGAGGCCGGTGCTGGGGGAAAGTGAAAAAAAGGTTCTTTGGAGGACAGAGTGGCCAGGAAAGCGTGCAGCCCCAAAGTCTGGGTGGCAATGCAAGTAGTTCCCAGAGACCATGAAAGAAAGCAAGAGTTGTTCTGGCTGCCACCTTGGCTGTGGGAGCCAGGCCAGGACGTTCGGCATATTTGAGGCCGGTGCTGGGGGAAAGTGAAAAAAAGGTTCTTTGGAGGATAGAGTGGCCAGGAAAGCGTGCAGCCCCAAAGTCTGGGTGGCAATGCAAGTAGTTCCCAGAGACCTTGAAAGAAAGCAAGAGTTGTTCTGGCTGCCACCTTGGCTGTGGGAGCCAGGCCAGGACGTTCGGCATATTGGAGGCCGGTGCTGGGGGAAAGTGAAAAAAAGGTTCTTTGGAGGATAGAGTGGCCAGGAAAGCGTGCAGCCCCAAAGTCTGGGTGGCATTGCAAGTAGTTCCCAGAGACCTTGAAAGAAAGCAAGAGTTGTTCTGGCTGCCACCTTGGCTGTGGGAGCCAGGCCAGGACGTTCGGCATATTGGGGTCCGGTTCAGGGGTAAAGTGAAAAATATGTGCTTTTGAGGATAGAGTGGCCAGGAAAGCCCGCAGCCCCAAAGTCTGGGTGGCAATGCAAGTAGTTCCCAGAGACCTTGAAAGAAAGCAAGAGTTGTTCTGGCTGCCACCTTGGCTGTGGGAGCCAGGCCAGGACGTTCGGCATATTTGAGGCCGGTGCTGGGGAAAAGTGAAAAAAAGGTTCTTTGGAGGACAGAGTGGCCAGGAAAGCCCGCAGCCCCAAAGTCTGGGTGGCATTGCAAGTAGTTCCCAGAGACCATGAAAGAAAGCAAGAGTTGTTCTGGCTGCCACCTTGGCTGTGGGAGCCAGGCCAGGACGTTCGGCATATTGGAGGCCGGTGCTGGGGGAAAGTGAAAAAAGGTTCTTTGGAGGATAGAGTGGCCAGGAAAGCGTGCAGCCCCAAAGTCTGGGTGGCAATGCAAGTAGTTCCCAGAGACCTTGAAAGAAAGCAAGAGTTGTTCTGGCTGCCACCTTGGCTGTGGGAGCCAGGCCAGGACGTTCGGCATATTTGAGGCCGGTGCTGGGGGAAAGTGAAAAAAAGGTTCTTTGGAGGATAGAGTGGCCAGGAAAGCGTGCAGCCCCAAAGTCTGGGTGGCAATGCAAGTAGTTCCCAGAGACCTTGAAAGAAAGCAAGAGTTGTTCTGGCTGCCACCTTGGCTGTGGGAGCCAGGCCAGGACGTTCGGCATATTGGAGGCCGGTGCTGGGGGAAAGTGAAAAAAAGGTTCTTTGGAGGACAGAGTGGCCAGGAAAGCCCGCAGCCCCAAAGTCTGGGTGGCAATGCAAGTAGTTCCCAGAGACCTTGAAAGAAAGCAAGAGTTGTTCTGGCTGCCACCTTGGCTGTGGGAGCCAGGCCAGGACGTTCGGCATATTGGAGGCCGGTGCTGGGGGAAAGTGAAAAAAAGGTTCTTTGGAGGATAGAGTGGCCAGGAAAGCCCGCAGCCCCAAAGTCTGGGTGGCAATGCAAGTAGTTCCCAGAGACCATGAAAGAAAGCAAGAGTTGATCTGGCTGCCACCTTGGCTGTGGGAGCCAGGCCAGGACGTTCGGCATATTGGAGGCCGGTGCTGGGGGAAAGTGAAAAAAAGGTTCTTTGGAGGATAGAGTGGCCAGGAAAGCCCGCAGCCCCAAAGTCTGGGTGGCATTGCAAGTAGTTCCCAGAGACCTTGAAAGAAAGCAAGAGTTGTTCTGGCTGCCACCTTGGCTGTGGGAGCCAGGCCAGGACGTTCGGCATATTTGAGGCCGGTGCTGGGGAAAAGTGAAAAAAAGGTTCTTTGGAGGACAGAGTGGCCAGGAAAGCCCGCAGCCCCAAAGTCTGGGTGGCATTGCAAGTAGTTCCCAGAGACCATGAAAGAAAGCAAGAGTTGTTCTGGCTGCCACCTTGGCTGTGGGAGCCAGGCCAGGACGTTCGGCATATTGGAGGCCGGTGCTGGGGGAAAGTGAAAAAAGGTTCTTTGGAGGATAGAGTGGCCAGGAAAGCCCGCAGCCCCAAAGTCTGGGTGGCAATGCAAGTAGTTCCCAGAGACCTTGAAAGAAAGCAAGAGTTGTTCTGGCTGCCACCTTGGCTGTGGGAGCCAGGCCAGGACGTTCGGCATATTGGAGGCCGGTGCTGGGGGAAAGTGAAAAAAAGGTTCTTTGGAGGATAGAGTGGCCAGGAAAGCGTGCAGCCCCAAAGTCTGGGTGGCAATGCAAGTAGTTCCCAGAGACCTTGAAAGAAAGCAAGAGTTGTTCTGGCTGCCACCTTGGCTGTGGGAGCCAGGCCAGGACGTTCGGCATATTGGAGGCCGGTGCTGGGGGAAAGTGAAAAAAAGGTTCTTTGGAGGACAGAGTGGCCAGGAAAGCCCGCAGCCCCAAAGTCTGGGTGGCAATGCAAGTAGTTCCCAGAGACCTTGAAAGAAAGCAAGAGTTGTTCTGGCTGCCACCTTGGCTGTGGGAGCCAGGCCAGGACGTTCGGCATATTGGAGGCCGGTGCTGGGGGAAAGTGAAAAAAAGGTTCTTTGGAGGATAGAGTGGCCAGGAAAGCCCGCAGCCCCAAAGTCTGGGTGGCAATGCAAGTAGTTCCCAGAGACCATGAAAGAAAGCAAGAGTTGATCTGGCTGCCACCTTGGCTGTGGGAGCCAGGCCAGGACGTTCGGCATATTGGGGTCCGGTGCTGGGGGAAAGTGAAAAAAAGGTTCTTTGGAGGATAGAGTGGCCAGGAAAGCGTGCAGCCCCAAAGTCTGGGTGGCAATGCAAGTAGTTCCCAGAGACCTTGAAAGAAAGCAAGAGTTGTTCTGGCTGCCACCTTGGCTGTGGGAGCCAGGCCAGGACGTTCGGCATATTGGAGGCCGGTGCTGGGGGAAAGTGAAAAAAAGGGTCTTTGGAGGATAGAGTGGCCAGGAAAGCCCGCAGCCCCAAAGTCTGGGTGGCAATGCAAGTAGTTCCCAGAGACCTTGAAAGAAAGCAAGAGTTGTTCTGGCTGCCACCTTGGCTGTGGGAGCCAGGCCAGGACGTTCGGCATATTGGAGGCCGGTGCTGGGGGAAAGTGAAAAAAAGGTTCTTTGGAGGACAGAGTGGCCAGGAAAGCGTGCAGCCCCAAAGTCTGGGTGGCAATGCAAGTAGTTCCCAGAGACCATGAAAGAAAGCAAGAGTTGTTCTGGCTGCCACCTTGGCTGTGGGAGCCAGGCCAGGACGTTCGGCATATTGGAGGCCGGTGCTGGGGGAAAGTGAAAAAAAGGTTCTTTGGAGGACAGAGTGGCCAGGAAAGCCCGCAGCCCCAAAGTCTGGGTGGCATTGCAAGTAGTTCCCAGAGACCATGAAAGAAAGCAAGAGTTGTTCTGGCTGCCACCTTGGCTGTGGGAGCCAGGCCAGGACGTTCGGCATATTGGAGGCCGGTGCTGGGGGAAAGTGAAAAAAAGGTTCTTTGGAGGATAGAGTGGCCAGGAAAGCGTGCAGCCCCAAAGTCTGGGTGGCAATGCAAGTAGTTCCCAGAGACCTTGAAAGAAAGCAAGAGTTGTTCTGGCTGCCACCTTGGCTGTGGGAGCCAGGCCAGGACGTTCGGCATATTGGAGGCCGGTGCTGGGGGAAAGTGAAAAAAAGGTTCTTTGGAGGACAGAGTGGCCAGGAAAGCCCGCAGCCCCAAAGTCTGGGTGGCAATGCAAGTAGTTCCCAGAGACCTTGAAAGAAAGCAAGAGTTGTTCTGGCTGCCACCTTGGCTGTGGGAGCCAGGCCAGGACGTTCGGCATATTGGAGGCCGGTGCTGGGGGAAAGTGAAAAAAAGGTTCTTTGGAGGATAGAGTGGCCAGGAAAGCCCGCAGCCCCAAAGTCTGGGTGGCAATGCAAGTAGTTCCCAGAGACCATGAAAGAAAGCAAGAGTTGTTCTGGCTGCCACCTTGGCTGTGGGAGCCAGGCCAGGACGTTCGGCATATTGGGGTCCGGTGCTGGGGGAAAGTGAAAAAAAGGTTCTTTGGAGGATAGAGTGGCCAGGAAAGCCCGCAGCCCCAAAGTCTGGGTGGCAATGCAAGTAGTTCCCAGAGACCTTGAAAGAAAGCAAGAGTTGTTCTGGCTGCCACCTTGGCTGTGGGAGCCAGGCCAGGACGTTCGGCATATTGGAGGCCGGTGCTGGGGGAAAGTGAAAAAAAGGTTCTTTGGAGGATAGAGTGGCCAGGAAAGCGTGCAGCCCCAAAGTCTGGGTGGCAATGCAAGTAGTTCCCAGAGACCTTGAAAGAAAGCAAGAGTTGTTCTGGCTGCCACCTTGGCTGTGGGAGCCAGGCCAGGACGTTCGGCATATTGGAGGCCGGTGCTGGGGGAAAGTGAAAAAAAGGTTCTTTGGAGGACAGAGTGGCCAGGAAAGCGTGCAGCCCCAAAGTCTGGGTGGCAATGCAAGTAGTTCCCAGAGACCATGAAAGAAAGCAAGAGTTGTTCTGGCTGCCACCTTGGCTGTGGGAGCCAGGCCAGGACGTTCGGCATATTTGAGGCCGGTGCTGGGGGAAAGTGAAAAAAAGGTTCTTTGGAGGATAGAGTGGCCAGGAAAGCGTGCAGCCCCAAAGTCTGGGTGGCAATGCAAGTAGTTCCCAGAGACCTTGAAAGAAAGCAAGAGTTGTTCTGGCTGCCACCTTGGCTGTGGGAGCCAGGCCAGGACGTTCGGCATATTGGAGGCCGGTGCTGGGGGAAAGTGAAAAAAAGGTTCTTTGGAGGATAGAGTGGCCAGGAAAGCGTGCAGCCCCAAAGTCTGGGTGGCATTGCAAGTAGTTCCCAGAGACCTTGAAAGAAAGCAAGAGTTGTTCTGGCTGCCACCTTGGCTGTGGGAGCCAGGCCAGGACGTTCGGCATATTGGGGTCCGGTTCAGGGGTAAAGTGAAAAATATGTGCTTTTGAGGATAGAGTGGCCAGGAAAGCCCGCAGCCCCAAAGTCTGGGTGGCAATGCAAGTAGTTCCCAGAGACCTTGAAAGAAAGCAAGAGTTGTTCTGGCTGCCACCTTGGCTGTGGGAGCCAGGCCAGGACGTTCGGCATATTTGAGGCCGGTGCTGGGGAAAAGTGAAAAAAAGGTTCTTTGGAGGACAGAGTGGCCAGGAAAGCCCGCAGCCCCAAAGTCTGGGTGGCATTGCAAGTAGTTCCCAGAGACCATGAAAGAAAGCAAGAGTTGTTCTGGCTGCCACCTTGGCTGTGGGAGCCAGGCCAGGACGTTCGGCATATTGGAGGCCGGTGCTGGGGGAAAGTGAAAAAAAGGTTCTTTGGAGGATAGAGTGGCCAGGAAAGCGTGCAGCCCCAAAGTCTGGGTGGCAATGCAAGTAGTTCCCAGAGACCTTGAAAGAAAGCAAGAGTTGTTCTGGCTGCCACCTTGGCTGTGGGAGCCAGGCCAGGACGTTCGGCATATTGGAGGCCGGTGCTGGGGGAAAGTGAAAAAAAGGTTCTTTGGAGGACAGAGTGGCCAGGAAAGCCCGCAGCCCCAAAGTCTGGGTGGCAATGCAAGTAGTTCCCAGAGACCTTGAAAGAAAGCAAGAGTTGTTCTGGCTGCCACCTTGGCTGTGGGAGCCAGGCCAGGACGTTCGGCATATTGGAGGCCGGTGCTGGGGGAAAGTGAAAAAAAGGTTCTTTGGAGGATAGAGTGGCCAGGAAAGCCCGCAGCCCCAAAGTCTGGGTGGCAATGCAAGTAGTTCCCAGAGACCATGAAAGAAAGCAAGAGTTGATCTGGCTGCCACCTTGGCTGTGGGAGCCAGGCCAGGACGTTCGGCATATTGGGGTCCGGTGCTGGGGGAAAGTGAAAAAAAGGTTCTTTGGAGGATAGAGTGGCCAGGAAAGCCCGCAGCCCCAAAGTCTGGGTGGCAATGCAAGTAGTTCCCAGAGACCTTGAAAGAAAGCAAGAGTTGTTCTGGCTGCCACCTTGGCTGTGGGAGCCAGGCCAGGACGTTCGGCATATTGGAGGCCGGTGCTGGGGGAAAGTGAAAAAAAGGGTCTTTGGAGGATAGAGTGGCCAGGAAAGCGTGCAGCCCCAAAGTCTGGGTGGCAATGCAAGTAGTTCCCAGAGACCTTGAAAGAAAGCAAGAGTTGTTCTGGCTGCCACCTTGGCTGTGGGAGCCAGGCCAGGACGTTCGGCATATTGGAGGCCGGTGCTGGGGGAAAGTGAAAAAAAGGTTCTTTGGAGGACAGAGTGGCCAGGAAAGCGTGCAGCCCCAAAGTCTGGGTGGCAATGCAAGTAGTTCCCAGAGACCATGAAAGAAAGCAAGAGTTGTTCTGGCTGCCACCTTGGCTGTGGGAGCCAGGCCAGGACGTTCGGCATATTGGAGGCCGGTGCTGGGGGAAAGTGAAAAAAAGGTTCTTTGGAGGACAGAGTGGCCAGGAAAGCCCGCAGCCCCAAAGTCTGGGTGGCATTGCAAGTAGTTCCCAGAGACCATGAAAGAAAGCAAGAGTTGTTCTGGCTGCCACCTTGGCTGTGGGAGCCAGGCCAGGACGTTCGGCATATTGGAGGCCGGTGCTGGGGGAAAGTGAAAAAAAGGTTCTTTGGAGGATAGAGTGGCCAGGAAAGCGTGCAGCCCCAAAGTCTGGGTGGCAATGCAAGTAGTTCCCAGAGACCTTGAAAGAAAGCAAGAGTTGTTCTGGCTGCCACCTTGGCTGTGGGAGCCAGGCCAGGACGTTCGGCATATTGGAGGCCGGTGCTGGGGGAAAGTGAAAAAAAGGTTCTTTGGAGGATAGAGTGGCCAGGAAAGCGTGCAGCCCCAAAGTCTGGGTGGCATTGCAAGTAGTTCCCAGAGACCTTGAAAGAAAGCAAGAGTTGTTCTGGCTGCCACCTTGGCTGTGGGAGCCAGGCCAGGACGTTCGGCATATTGGGGTCCGGTTCAGGGGTAAAGTGAAAAATATGTGCTTTTGAGGATAGAGTGGCCAGGAAAGCCCGCAGCCCCAAAGTCTGGGTGGCAATGCAAGTAGTTCCCAGAGACCTTGAAAGAAAGCAAGAGTTGTTCTGGCTGCCACCTTGGCTGTGGGAGCCAGGCCAGGACGTTCGGCATATTTGAGGCCGGTGCTGGGGAAAAGTGAAAAAAAGGTTCTTTGGAGGACAGAGTGGCCAGGAAAGCCCGCAGCCCCAAAGTCTGGGTGGCATTGCAAGTAGTTCCCAGAGACCATGAAAGAAAGCAAGAGTTGTTCTGGCTGCCACCTTGGCTGTGGGAGCCAGGCCAGGACGTTCGGCATATTGGAGGCCGGTGCTGGGGGAAAGTGAAAAAAAGGTTCTTTGTAGGATAGAGTGGCCAGGAAAGCGTGCAGCCCCAAAGTCTGGGTGGCAATGCAAGTAGTTCCCAGAGACCTTGAAAGAAAGCAAGAGTTGATCTGGCTGCCACCTTGGCTGTGGGAGCCAGGCCAGGACGTTCGGCATATTGGAGGCCGGTGCTGGGGGAAAGTGAAAAAAAGGTTCTTTGGAGGACAGAGTGGCCAGGAAAGCGTGCAGCCCCAAAGTCTGGGTGGCAATGCAAGTAGTTCCCAGAGACCATGAAAGAAAGCAAGAGTTGTTCTGGCTGCCACCTTGGCTGTGGGAGCCAGGCCAGGACGTTCGGCATATTGGAGGCCGGTGCTGGGGGAAAGTGAAAAAAGGTTCTTTGGAGGATAGAGTGGCCAGGAAAGCCCGCAGCCCCAAAGTCTGGGTGGCAATGCAAGTAGTTCCCAGAGACCTTGAAAGAAAGCAAGAGTTGTTCTGGCTGCCACCTTGGCTGTGGGAGCCAGGCCAGGACGTTCGGCATATTGGAGGCCGGTGCTGGGGGAAAGTGAAAAAAAGGTTCTTTGGAGGATAGAGTGGCCAGGAAAGCGTGCAGCCCCAAAGTCTGGGTGGCAATGCAAGTAGTTCCCAGAGACCTTGAAAGAAAGCAAGAGTTGTTCTGGCTGCCACCTTGGCTGTGGGAGCCAGGCCAGGACGTTCGGCATATTGGAGGCCGGTGCTGGGGGAAAGTGAAAAAAAGGTTCTTTGGAGGACAGAGTGGCCAGGAAAGCCCGCAGCCCCAAAGTCTGGGTGGCAATGCAAGTAGTTCCCAGAGACCTTGAAAGAAAGCAAGAGTTGTTCTGGCTGCCACCTTGGCTGTGGGAGCCAGGCCAGGACGTTCGGCATATTGGAGGCCGGTGCTGGGGGAAAGTGAAAAAAAGGTTCTTTGGAGGATAGAGTGGCCAGGAAAGCCCGCAGCCCCAAAGTCTGGGTGGCAATGCAAGTAGTTCCCAGAGACCATGAAAGAAAGCAAGAGTTGATCTGGCTGCCACCTTGGCTGTGGGAGCCAGGCCAGGACGTTCGGCATATTGGGGTCCGGTGCTGGGGGAAAGTGAAAAAAAGGTTCTTTGGAGGATAGAGTGGCCAGGAAAGCCCGCAGCCCCAAAGTCTGGGTGGCAATGCAAGTAGTTCCCAGAGACCTTGAAAGAAAGCAAGAGTTGTTCTGGCTGCCACCTTGGCTGTGGGAGCCAGGCCAGGACGTTCGGCATATTGGAGGCCGGTGCTGGGGGAAAGTGAAAAAAAGGTTCTTTGGAGGATAGAGTGGCCAGGAAAGCGTGCAGCCCCAAAGTCTGGGTGGCAATGCAAGTAGTTCCCAGAGACCTTGAAAGAAAGCAAGAGTTGTTCTGGCTGCCACCTTGGCTGTGGGAGCCAGGCCAGGACGTTCGGCATATTGGAGGCCGGTGCTGGGGGAAAGTGAAAAAAAGGTTCTTTGGAGGACAGAGTGGCCAGGAAAGCCCGCAGCCCCAAAGTCTGGGTGGCAATGCAAGTAGTTCCCAGAGACCATGAAAGAAAGCAAGAGTTGTTCTGGCTGCCACCTTGGCTGTGGGAGCCAGGCCAGGACGTTCGGCATATTGGAGGCCGGTGCTGGGGGAAAGTGAAAAAAAGGTTCTTTGGAGGACAGAGTGGCCAGGAAAGCCCGCAGCCCCAAAGTCTGGGTGGCATTGCAAGTAGTTCCCAGAGACCATGAAAGAAAGCAAGAGTTGTTCTGGCTGCCACCTTGGCTGTGGGAGCCAGGCCAGGACGTTCGGCATATTGGAGGCCGGTGCTGGGGGAAAGTGAAAAAAAGGTTCTTTGGAGGATAGAGTGGCCAGGAAAGCCCGCAGCCCCAAAGTCTGGGTGGCAATGCAAGTAGTTCCCAGAGACCATGAAAGAAAGCAAGAGTTGATCTGGCTGCCACCTTGGCTGTGGGAGCCAGGCCAGGACGTTCGGCATATTGGGGTCCGGTGCTGGGGGAAAGTGAAAAAAAGGTTCTTTGGAGGATAGAGTGGCCAGGAAAGCCCGCAGCCCCAAAGTCTGGGTGGCAATGCAAGTAGTTCCCAGAGACCTTGAAAGAAAGCAAGAGTTGTTCTGGCTGCCACCTTGGCTGTGGGAGCCAGGCCAGGACGTTCGGCATATTGGAGGCCGGTGCTGGGGGAAAGTGAAAAAAAGGTTCTTTGGAGGATAGAGTGGCCAGGAAAGCGTGCAGCCCCAAAGTCTGGGTGGCAATGCAAGTAGTTCCCAGAGACCTTGAAAGAAAGCAAGAGTTGTTCTGGCTGCCACCTTGGCTGTGGGAGCCAGGCCAGGACGTTCGGCATATTGGAGGCCGGTGCTGGGGGAAAGTGAAAAAAAGGTTCTTTGGAGGACAGAGTGGCCAGGAAAGCCCGCAGCCCCAAAGTCTGGGTGGCAATGCAAGTAGTTCCCAGAGACCATGAAAGAAAGCAAGAGTTGTTCTGGCTGCCACCTTGGCTGTGGGAGCCAGGCCAGGACGTTCGGCATATTGGAGGCCGGTGCTGGGGGAAAGTGAAAAAAAGGTTCTTTGGAGGACAGAGTGGCCAGGAAAGCCCGCAGCCCCAAAGTCTGGGTGGCATTGCAAGTAGTTCCCAGAGACCATGAAAGAAAGCAAGAGTTGTTCTGGCTGCCACCTTGGCTGTGGGAGCCAGGCCAGGACGTTCGGCATATTGGAGGCCGGTGCTGGGGGAAAGTGAAAAAAAGGTTCTTTGGAGGATAGAGTGGCCAGGAAAGCGTGCAGCCCCAAAGTCTGGGTGGCAATGCAAGTAGTTCCCAGAGACCTTGAAAGAAAGCAAGAGTTGTTCTGGCTGCCACCTTGGCTGTGGGAGCCAGGCCAGGACGTTCGGCATATTGGAGGCCGGTGCTGGGGGAAAGTGAAAAAAAGGTTCTTTGGAGGATAGAGTGGCCAGGAAAGCGTGCAGCCCCAAAGTCTGGGTGGCATTGCAAGTAGTTCCCAGAGACCTTGAAAGAAAGCAAGAGTTGTTCTGGCTGCCACCTTGGCTGTGGGAGCCAGGCCAGGACGTTCGGCATATTGGGGTCCGGTTCATGGGTAAAGTGAAAAATATGTGCTTTTGAGGATAGAGTGGCCAGGAAAGCCCGCAGCCCCAAAGTCTGGGTGGCAATGCAAGTAGTTCCCAGAGACCTTGAAAGAAAGCAAGAGTTGATCTGGCTGCCACCTTGGCTGTGGGAGCCAGGCCAGGACGTTCGGCATATTGGAGGCCGGTGCTGGGGGAAAGTGAAAAAAAGGTTCTTTGTAGGATAGAGTGGCCAGGAAAGCGTGCAGCCCCAAAGTCTGGGTGGCAATGCAAGTAGTTCCCAGAGACCTTGAAAGAAAGCAAGAGTTGTTCTGGCTGCCACCTTGGCTGTGGGAGCCAGGCCAGGACGTTCGGCATATTGGAGGCCGGTGCTGGGGGAAAGTGAAAAAAAGGTTCTTTGGAGGACAGAGTGGCCAGGAAAGCGTGCAGCCCCAAAGTCTGGGTGGCAATGCAAGTAGTTCCCAGAGACCATGAAAGAAAGCAAGAGTTGTTCTGGCTGCCACCTTGGCTGTGGGAGCCAGGCCAGGACGTTCGGCATATTGGAGGCCGGTGCTGGGGGAAAGTGAAAAAAGGTTCTTTGGAGAATAGAGTGGCCAGGAAAGCCCGCAGCCCCAAAGTCTGGGTGGCAATGCAAGTAGTTCCCAGAGACCTTGAAAGAAAGCAAGAGTTGTTCTGGCTGCCACCTTGGCTGTGGGAGCCAGGCCAGGACGTTCGGCATATTGGAGGCCGGTGCTGGGGGAAAGTGAAAAAAAGGTTCTTTGGAGGACAGAGTGGCCAGGAAAGCCCGCAGCCCCAAAGTCTGGGTGGCAATGCAAGTAGTTCCCAGAGACCTTGAAAGAAAGCAAGAGTTGTTCTGGCTGCCACCTTGGCTGTGGGAGCCAGGCCAGGACGTTCGGCATATTGGAGGCCGGTGCTGGGGGAAAGTGAAAAAAAGGTTCTTTGGAGGATAGAGTGGCCAGGAAAGCCCGCAGCCCCAAAGTCTGGGTGGCAATGCAAGTAGTTCCCAGAGACCATGAAAGAAAGCAAGAGTTGTTCTGGCTGCCACCTTGGCTGTGGGAGCCAGGCCAGGACGTTCGGCATATTGGAGGCCGGTGCTGGGGGAAAGTGAAAAAAAGGTTCTTTGGAGGATAGAGTGGCCAGGAAAGCCCGCAGCCCCAAAGTCTGGGTGGCAATGCAAGTAGTTCCCAGAGACCTTGAAAGAAAGCAAGAGTTGATCTGGCTGCCACCTTGGCTGTGGGAGCCAGGCCAGGACGTTCGGCATATTGGAGGCCGGTGCTGGGGGAAAGTGAAAAAAAGGTTCTTTGGAGGACAGAGTGGCCAGGAAAGCCCGCAGCCCCAAAGTCTGGGTGGCAATGCAAGTAGTTCCCAGAGACCTTGAAAGAAAGCAAGAGTTGTTCTGGCTGCCACCTTGGCTGTGGGAGCCAGGCCAGGACGTTCGGCATATTGGAGGCCGGTGCTGGGGGAAAGTGAAAAAAAGGTTCTTTGGAGGATAGAGTGGCCAGGAAAGCCCGCAGCCCCAAAGTCTGGGTGGCAATGCAAGTAGTTCCCAGAGACCATGAAAGAAAGCAAGAGTTGATCTGGCTGCCACCTTGGCTGTGGGAGCCAGGCCAGGACGTTCGGCATATTGGGGTCCGGTGCTGGGGGAAAGTGAAAAAAAGGTTCTTTGGAGGATAGAGTGGCCAGGAAAGCCCGCAGCCCCAAAGTCTGGGTGGCAATGCAAGTAGTTCCCAGAGACCTTGAAAGAAAGCAAGAGTTGTTCTGGCTGCCACCTTGGCTGTGGGAGCCAGGCCAGGACGTTCGGCATATTGGAGGCCGGTGCTGGGGGAAAGTGAAAAAAAGGGTCTTTGGAGGATAGAGTGGCCAGGAAAGCGTGCAGCCCCAAAGTCTGGGTGGCAATGCAAGTAGTTCCCAGAGACCTTGAAAGAAAGCAAGAGTTGTTCTGGCTGCCACCTTGGCTGTGGGAGCCAGGCCAGGACGTTCGGCATATTGGAGGCCGGTGCTGGGGGAAAGTGAAAAAAAGGTTCTTTGGAGGACAGAGTGGCCAGGAAAGCGTGCAGCCCCAAAGTCTGGGTGGCAATGCAAGTAGTTCCCAGAGACCATGAAAGAAAGCAAGAGTTGTTCTGGCTGCCACCTTGGCTGTGGGAGCCAGGCCAGGACGTTCGGCATATTGGAGGCCGGTGCTGGGGGAAAGTGAAAAAAAGGTTCTTTGGAGGACAGAGTGGCCAGGAAAGCCCGCAGCCCCAAAGTCTGGGTGGCATTGCAAGTAGTTCCCAGAGACCATGAAAGAAAGCAAGAGTTGTTCTGGCTGCCACCTTGGCTGTGGGAGCCAGGCCAGGACGTTCGGCATATTGGAGGCCGGTGCTGGGGGAAAGTGAAAAAAAGGTTCTTTGGAGGATAGAGTGGCCAGGAAAGCGTGCAGCCCCAAAGTCTGGGTGGCAATGCAAGTAGTTCCCAGAGACCTTGAAAGAAAGCAAGAGTTGTTCTGGCTGCCACCTTGGCTGTGGGAGCCAGGCCAGGACGTTCGGCATATTGGAGGCCGGTGCTGGGGGAAAGTGAAAAAAAGGTTCTTTGGAGGATAGAGTGGCCAGGAAAGCGTGCAGCCCCAAAGTCTGGGTGGCATTGCAAGTAGTTCCCAGAGACCTTGAAAGAAAGCAAGAGTTGTTCTGGCTGCCACCTTGGCTGTGGGAGCCAGGCCAGGACGTTCGGCATATTGGGGTCCGGTTCAGGGGTAAAGTGAAAAATATGTGCTTTTGAGGATAGAGTGGCCAGGAAAGCCCGCAGCCCCAAAGTCTGGGTGGCAATGCAAGTAGTTCCCAGAGACCTTGAAAGAAAGCAAGAGTTGTTCTGGCTGCCACCTTGGCTGTGGGAGCCAGGCCAGGACGTTCGGCATATTTGAGGCCGGTGCTGGGGGAAAGTGAAAAAAAGGTTCTTTGGAGGACAGAGTGGCCAGGAAAGCGTGCAGCCCCAAAGTCTGGGTGGCATTGCAAGTAGTTCCCAGAGACCATGAAAGAAAGCAAGAGTTGATCTGGCTGCCACCTTGGCTGTGGGAGCCAGGCCAGGACGTTCGGCATATTGGAGGCCGGTGCTGGGGGAAAGTGAAAAAAAGGTTCTTTGGAGGATAGAGTGGCCAGGAAAGCGTGCAGCCCCAAAGTCTGGGTGGCAATGCAAGTAGTTCCCAGAGACCTTGAAAGAAAGCAAGAGTTGATCTGGCTGCCACCTTGGGTGTGGGAGCCAGGCCAGGACGTTCGGCATATTGGAGGCCGGTGCTGGGGGAAAGTGAAAAAAAGGTTCTTTGGAGGACAGAGTGGCCAGGAAAGCGTGCAGCCCCAAAGTCTGGGTGGCAATGCAAGTAGTTCCCAGAGACCATGAAAGAAAGCAAGAGTTGTTCTGGCTGCCACCTTGGCTGTGGGAGCCAGGCCAGGACGTTCGGCATATTGGAGGCCGGTGCTGGGGGAAAGTGAAAAAAAGGTTCTTTGGAGGATAGAGTGGCCAGGAAAGCGTGCAGCCCCAAAGTCTGGGTGGCAATGCAAGTAGTTCCCAGAGACCATGAAAGAAAGCAAGAGTTGTTCTGGCTGCCACCTTGGCTGTGGGAGCCAGGCCAGGACGTTCGGCATATTGGAGGCCGGTGCTGGGGGAAAGTGAAAAAAAGGTTCTTTGGAGGATAGAGTGGCCAGGAAAGCGTGCAGCCCCAAAGTCTGGGTGGCAATGCAAGTAGTTCCCAGAGACCTTGAAAGAAAGCAAGAGTTGTTCTGGCTGCCACCTTGGCTGTGGGAGCCAGGCCAGGACGTTCGGCATATTGGAGGCCGGTGCTGGGGGAAAGTGAAAAAAAGGTTCTTTGGAGGATAGAGTGGCCAGGAAAGCCCGCAGCCCCAAAGTCTGGGTGGCATTGCAAGTAGTTCCCAGAGACCATGAAAGAAAGCAAGAGTTGTTCTGGCTGCCACCTTGGCTGTGGGAGCCAGGCCAGGACGTTCGGTATATTGGAGGCCGGTGCTGGGGGAAAGTGAAAAAAAGGTTCTTTGGAGGATAGAGTGGCCAGGAAAGCGTGCAGCCCCAAAGTCTGGGTGGCAATGCAAGTAGTTCCCAGAGACCATGAAAGAAAGCAAGAGTTGATCTGGCTGCCACCTTGGCTGTGGGAGCCAGGCCAGGACGTTCGGCATATTGGAGGCCGGTGCTGGGGGAAAGTGAAAAAAAGGTTCTTTGGAGGATAGAGTGGCCAGGAAAGCCCGCAGCCCCAAAGTCTGGGTGGCAATGCAAGTAGTTCCCAGAGACCTTGAAAGAAAGCAAGAGTTGTTCTGGCTGCCACCTTGGCTGTGGGAGCCAGGCCAGGACGTTCGGCATATTGGAGGCCGGTGCTGGGGGAAAGTGAAAAAAAGGTTCTTTGGAGGATAGAGTGGCCAGGAAAGCCCGCAGCCCCAAAGTCTGGGTGGCAATGCAAGTAGTTCCCAGAGACCTTGAAAGAAAGCAAGAGTTGTTCTGGCTGCCACCTTGGCTGTGGGAGCCAGGCCAGGACGTTCGGCATATTGGAGGCCGGTGCTGGGGGAAAGTGAAAAAAGGTTCTTTGGAGGATAGAGTGGCCAGGAAAGCCCGCAGCCCCAAAGTCTGGGTGGCAATGCAAGTAGTTCCCAGAGACCTTGAAAGAAAGCAAGAGTTGTTCTGGCTGCCACCTTGGCTGTGGGAGCCAGGCCAGGACGTTCGGCATATTGGAGGCCGGTGCTGGGGGAAAGTGAAAAAAAGGTTCTTTGGAGGATAGAGTGGCCAGGAAAGCCCGCAGCCCCAAAGTCTGGGTGGCAATGCAAGTAGTTCCCAGAGACCTTGAAAGAAAGCAAGAGTTGTTCTGGCTGCCACCTTGGCTGTGGGAGCCAGGCCACGACGTTCGGCATATTGGAGGCCGGTGCTGGGGGAAAGTGAAAAAAAGGTGCTTGTGAGGACAGAGTGGCCAGGAAAGCCCGCAGCCCCAAAGTCTGGGTGGCAATGCAAGTAGTTCCCAGAGACCTTGAAAGAAAGCAAGAGTTGTTCTGGCTGCCACCTTGGCTGTGGGAGCCAGGCCAGGACGTTCGGCATATTGGAGGCCGGTGCTGGGGGAAAGTGAAAAAAAGGGTCTTTGGAGGATAGAGTGGCCAGGAAAGCGTGCAGCCCCAAAGTCTGGGTGGCAATGCAAGTAGTTCCCAGAGACCATGAAAGAAAGCAAGAGTTGTTCTGGCTGCCACCTTGGCTGTGGGAGCCAGGCCAGGATGTTCGGCATATTGGGGTCCGGTGCTGGGGGAAAGTGAAAAAAAGGTTCTTTGGAGGATAGAGTGGCCAGGAAAGCGTGCAGCCCCAAAGTCTGGGTGGCAATGCAAGTAGTTCCCAGAGACCTTGAAAGAAAGCAAGAGTTGTTCTGGCTGCCACCTTGGCTGTGGGAGCCAGGCCAGGACGTTCGGCATATTGGAGGCCGGTGCTGGGGGAAAGTGAAAAAAAGGGTCTTTGGAGGATAGAGTGGCCAGGAAAGCGTGCAGCCCCAAAGTCTGGGTGGCAATGCAAGTAGTTCCCAGAGACCTTGAAAGAAAGCAAGAGTTGTTCTGGCTGCCACCTTGGCTGTGGGAGCCAGGCCACGACGTTCGGCATATTGGAGGCCGGTGCTGGGGGAAAGTGAAAAAAAGGTTCTTTGGAGGATAGAGTGGCCAGGAAAGCCCGCAGCCCCAAAGTCTGGGTGGCAATGCAAGTAGTTCCCAGAGACCATGAAAGAAAGCAAGAGTTGATCTGGCTGCCACCTTGGCTGTGGGAGCCAGGCCAGGACGTTCGGCATATTGGGGTCCGGTGCTGGGGGAAAGTGAAAAAAAGGTTCTTTGGAGGATAGAGTGGCCAGGAAAGCCCGCAGCCCCAAAGTCTGGGTGGCAATGCAAGTAGTTCCCAGAGACCTTGAAAGAAAGCAAGAGTTGTTCTGGCTGCCACCTTGGCTGTGGGAGCCAGGCCAGGACGTTCGGCATATTGGAGGCCGGTGCTGGGGGAAAGTGAAAAAAAGGTTCTTTGGAGGATAGAGTGGCCAGGAAAGCCCGCAGCCCCAAAGTCTGGGTGGCAATGCAAGTAGTTCCCAGAGACCTTGAAAGAAAGCAAGAGTTGTTCTGGCTGCCACCTTGGCTGTGGGAGCCAGGCCAGGACGTTCGGCATATTGGAGGCCGGTGCTGGGGGAAAGTGAAAAAAGGTTCTTTGGAGGATAGAGTGGCCAGGAAAGCCCGCAGCCCCAAAGTCTGGGTGGCAATGCAAGTAGTTCCCAGAGACCTTGAAAGAAAGCAAGAGTTGTTCTGGCTGCCACCTTGGCTGTGGGAGCCAGGCCAGGACGTTCGGCATATTGGAGGCCGGTGCTGGGGGAAAGTGAAAAAAAGGTTCTTTGGAGGATAGAGTGGCCAGGAAAGCCCGCAGCCCCAAAGTCTGGGTGGCAATGCAAGTAGTTCCCAGAGACCTTGAAAGAAAGCAAGAGTTGTTCTGGCTGCCACCTTGGCTGTGGGAGCCAGGCCACGACGTTCGGCATATTGGAGGCCGGTGCTGGGGGAAAGTGAAAAAAAGGTGCTTGTGAGGACAGAGTGGCCAGGAAAGCCCGCAGCCCCAAAGTCTGGGTGGCAATGCAAGTAGTTCCCAGAGACCTTGAAAGAAAGCAAGAGTTGTTCTGGCTGCCACCTTGGCTGTGGGAGCCAGGCCAGGACGTTCGGCATATTGGAGGCCGGTGCTGGGGGAAAGTGAAAAAAAGGGTCTTTGGAGGATAGAGTGGCCAGGAAAGCGTGCAGCCCCAAAGTCTGGGTGGCAATGCAAGTAGTTCCCAGAGACCATGAAAGAAAGCAAGAGTTGTTCTGGCTGCCACCTTGGCTGTGGGAGCCAGGCCAGGATGTTCGGCATATTGGGGTCCGGTGCTGGGGGAAAGTGAAAAAAAGGTTCTTTGGAGGATAGAGTGGCCAGGAAAGCGTGCAGCCCCAAAGTCTGGGTGGCAATGCAAGTAGTTCCCAGAGACCTTGAAAGAAAGCAAGAGTTGTTCTGGCTGCCACCTTGGCTGTGGGAGCCAGGCCAGGACGTTCGGCATATTGGAGGCCGGTGCTGGGGGAAAGTGAAAAAAAGGGTCTTTGGAGGATAGAGTGGCCAGGAAAGCGTGCAGCCCCAAAGTCTGGGTGGCAATGCAAGTAGTTCCCAGAGACCTTGAAAGAAAGCAAGAGTTGTTCTGGCTGCCACCTTGGCTGTGGGAGCCAGGCCACGACGTTCGGCATATTGGAGGCCGGTGCTGGGGGAAAGTGAAAAAAAGGTGCTTTTGAGGAGAGAGTGGCCAGGAAAGCCCGCAGCCCCAAAGTCTGGGTGGCAATGCAAGTAGTTCCCAGAGACCATGAAAGAAAGCAAGATTTGATCTGGCTGCCACCTTGGCTGTGGGAGCCAGGCCAGGACGTTCGGCATATTTGAGGCCGGCGCTGGGGGAAAGTGAAAAAAAGGTTCTTTTGAGGATAGAGTGGCCAGGAAAGCCCGCAGCCCCAAAGTCTGGGTGGCATTGCAAGTAGTTCCCAGAGACCTTGAAAGAAAGCAAGAGTTGTTCTGGCTGCCACCTTGGCTGTGGGAGCCAGGCCAGGACGTTCAGCATATTGGGGTCCGGTTCAGGGGTAAAGTGAAAAATATGTGCTTTTGAGGATAGAGTGGCCAGGAAAGCCCGCAGCCCCAAAGTCTGGGTGGCAATGCAAGTAGTTCCCAGAGACCTTGAAAGAAAGCAAGAGTTGTTCTGGCTGCCACCTTGGCTGTGGGAGCCAGGCCAGGACGTTCGGCATATTGGAGGCCGGTGCTGGGGGAAAGTGAAAAAAAGGTTCTTTGGAGGACAGAGTGGCCAGGAAAGCGTGCAGCCCCAAAGTCTGGGTGGCATTGCAAGTAGTTCCCAGAGACCATGAAAGAAAGCAAGAGTTGATCTGGCTGCCACCTTGGCTGTGGGAGCCAGGCCAGGACGTTCGGCATATTGGAGGCCGGTGCTGGGGGAAAGTGAAAAAAAGGTTCTTTGTAGGATAGAGTGGCCAGGAAAGCGTGCAGCCCCAAAGTCTGGGTGGCAATGCAAGTAGTTCCCAGAGACCTTGAAAGAAAGCAAGAGTTGATCTGGCTGCCACCTTGGGTGTGGGAGCCAGGCCAGGACGTTCGGCATATTGGAGGCCGGTGCTGGGGGAAAGTGAAAAAAAGGTTCTTTGGAGGACAGAGTGGCCAGGAAAGCGTGCAGCCCCAAAGTCTGGGTGGCATTGCAAGTAGTTCCCAGAGACCTTGAAAGAAAGCAAGAGTTGTTCTGGCTGCCACCTTGGCTGTGGGAGCCAGGCCAGGACGTTCGGCATATTGGAGGCCGGTGCTGGGGGAAAGTGAAAAAAGGTTCTTTGGAGGATAGAGTGGCCAGGAAAGCCCGCAGCCCCAAAGTCTGGGTGGCAATGCAAGTAGTTCCCAGAGACCTTGAAAGAAAGCAAGAGTTGTTCTGGCTGCCACCTTGGCTGTGGGAGCCAGGCCAGGACGTTCGGCATATTGGAGGCCGGTGCTGGGGGAAAGTGAAAAAAAGGTTCTTTGGAGGATAGAGTGGCCAGGAAAGCGTGCAGCCCCAAAGTCTGGGTGGCAATGCAAGTAGTTCCCAGAGACCTTGAAAGAAAGCAAGAGTTGTTCTGGCTGCCACCTTGGCTGTGGGAGCCAGGCCAGGACGTTCGGCATATTGGAGGCCGGTGCTGGGGGAAAGTGAAAAAAAGGGTCTTTGGAGGATAGAGTGGCCAGGAAAGCGTGCAGCCCCAAAGTCTGGGTGGCAATGCAAGTAGTTCCCAGAGACCATGAAAGAAAGCAAGAGTTGTTCTGGCTGCCACCTTGGCTGTGGGAGCCAGGCCAGGACGTTCGGCATATTGGGGTCCGGTGCTGGGGGAAAGTGAAAAAAAGGTTCTTTGGAGGATAGAGTGGCCAGGAAAGCGTGCAGCCCCAAAGTCTGGGTGGCAATGCAAGTAGTTCCCAGAGACCTTGAAAGAAAGCAAGAGTTGTTCTGGCTGCCACCTTGGCTGTGGGAGCCAGGCCAGGACGTTCGGCATATTGGAGGCCGGTGCTGGGGGAAAGTGAAAAAAAGGGTCTTTGGAGGATAGAGTGGCCAGGAAAGCGTGCAGCCCCAAAGTCTGGGTGGCAATGCAAGTAGTTCCCAGAGACCTTGAAAGAAAGCAAGAGTTGTTCTGGCTGCCACCTTGGCTGTGGGAGCCAGGCCACGACGTTCGGCATATTGGAGGCCGGTGCTGGGGGAAAGTGAAAAAAAGGTGCTTTTGAGGAGAGAGTGGCCAGGAAAGCCCGCAGCCCCAAAGTCTGGGTGGCAATGCAAGTAGTTCCCAGAGACCTTGAAAGAAAGCAAGAGTTGTTCTGGCTGCCACCTTGGCTGTGGGAGCCAGGCCAGGACGTTCGGCATATTGGAGGCCGGTGCTGGGGGAAAGTGAAAAAAAGGTTCTTTGGAGGACAGAGTGGCCAGGAAAGCGTGCAGCCCCAAAGTCTGGGTGGCATTGCAAGTAGTTCCCAGAGACCATGAAAGAAAGCAAGAGTTGATCTGGCTGCCACCTTGGCTGTGGGAGCCAGGCCAGGACGTTCGGCATATTGGAGGCCGGTGCTGGGGGAAAGTGAAAAAAAGGTTCTTTGGAGGATAGAGTGGCCAGGAAAGCGTGCAGCCCCAAAGTCTGGGTGGCAATGCAAGTAGTTCCCAGAGACCTTGAAAGAAAGCAAGAGTTGATCTGGCTGCCACCTTGGGTGTGGGAGCCAGGCCAGGACGTTCGGCATATTGGAGGCCGGTGCTGGGGGAAAGTGAAAAAAAGGTTCTTTGGAGGACAGAGTGGCCAGGAAAGCGTGCAGCCCCAAAGTCTGGGTGGCATTGCAAGTAGTTCCCAGAGACCTTGAAAGAAAGCAAGAGTTGTTCTGGCTGCCACCTTGGCTGTGGGAGCCAGGCCAGGACGTTCGGCATATTGGAGGCCGGTGCTGGGGGAAAGTGAAAAAAGGTTCTTTGGAGGATAGAGTGGCCAGGAAAGCCCGCAGCCCCAAAGTCTGGGTGGCAATGCAAGTAGTTCCCAGAGACCTTGAAATAAAGCAAGAGTTGTTCTGGCTGCCACCTTGGCTGTGGGAGCCAGGCCAGGACGTTCGGCATATTGGAGGCCGGTGCTGGGGGAAAGTGAAAAAAAGGTTCTTTGGAGGATAGAGTGGCCAGGAAAGCGTGCAGCCCCAAAGTCTGGGTGGCAATGCAAGTAGTTCCCAGAGACCTTGAAAGAAAGCAAGAGTTGTTCTGGCTGCCACCTTGGCTGTGGGAGCCAGGCCAGGACGTTCGGCATATTGGGGTCCGGTGCTGGGGGAAAGTGAAAAAAAGGTTCTTGTGAGGACAGAGTGGCCAGGAAAGCCCGCAGCCCCAAAGTCTGGGTGGCAATGCAAGTAGTTCCCAGAGACCTTGAAAGAAAGCAAGAGTTGTTCTGGCTGCCACCTTGGCTGTGGGAGCCAGGCCAGGACGTTCGGCATATTGGAGGCCGGTGCTGGGGGAAAGTGAAAAAAAGGTTCTTTGGAGGATAGAGTGGCCAGGAAAGCGTGCAGCCCCAAAGTCTGGGTGGCAATGCAAGTAGTTCCCAGAGACCATGAAAGAAAGCAAGAGTTGTTCTGGCTGCCACCTTGGCTGTGGGAGCCAGGCCAGGACGTTCGGCATATTGGAGGCCGGTGCTGGGGGAAAGTGAAAAAAAGGTTCTTTGGAGGATAGAGTGGCCAGGAAAGCCCGCAGCCCCAAAGTCTGGGTGGCAATGCAAGTAGTTCCCAGAGACCTTGAAAGAAAGCAAGAGTTGTTCTGGCTGCCACCTTGGCTGTGGGAGCCAGGCCAGGACGTTCGGCATATTTGAGGCCGGTGCTGGGGGAAAGTGAAAAAAAGGTTCTTTGGAGGATAGAGTGGCCAGGAAAGCGTGCAGCCCCAAAGTCTGGGTGGCAATGCAAGTAGTTCCCAGAGACCTTGAAAGAAAGCAAGAGTTGTTCTGGCTGCCACCTTGGCTGTGGGAGCCAGGCCAGGACGTTCGGCATATTGGAGGCCGGTGCTGGGGGAAAGTGAAAAAAAGGTTCTTTGGAGGATAGAGTGGCCAGGAAAGCCCGCAGCCCCAAAGTCTGGGTGGCATTGCAAGTAGTTCCCAGAGACCATGAAAGAAAGCAAGAGTTGTTCTGGCTGCCACCTTGGCTGTGGGAGCCAGGCCAGGACGTTCGGCATATTGGAGGCCGGTGCTGGGGGAAAGTGAAAAAAAGGTTCTTTGGAGGATAGAGTGGCCAGGAAAGCCCGCAGCCCCAAAGTCTGGGTGGCAATGCAAGTAGTTCCCAGAGACCTTGAAAGAAAGCAAGAGTTGTTCTGGCTGCCACCTTGGCTGTGGGAGCCAGGCCAGGACGTTCGGCATATTGGAGGCCGGTGCTGGGGGAAAGTGAAAAAAAGGTGCTTGTGAGGACAGAGTGGCCAGGAAAGCCCGCAGCCCCAAAGTCTGGGTGGCAATGCAAGTAGTTCCCAGAGACCTTGAAAGAAAGCAAGAGTTGTTCTGGCTGCCACCTTGGCTGTGGGAGCCAGGCCAGGACGTTCGGCATATTGGAGGCCGGTGCTGGGGGAAAGTGAAAAAACGGTTCTTTGGAGGATAGAGTGGCCAGGAAAGCCCGCAGCCCCAAAGTCTGGGTGGCAATGCAAGTAGTTCCCAGAGACCATGAAAGAAAGCAAGAGTTGTTCTGGCTGCCACCTTGGCTGTGGGAGCCAGGCCACGACGTTCGGCATATTTGAGGCCGGTGCTGGGGGAAAGTGAAAAAAAGGTTCTTTGGAGGATAGAGTGGCCAGGAAAGCGTGCAGCCCCAAAGTCTGGGTGGCAATGCAAGTAGTTCCCAGAGACCTTGAAAGAAAGCAAGAGTTGTTCTGGCTGCCACCTTGGCTGTGGGAGCCAGGCCACGACGTTCGGCATATTGGAGGCCGGTGCTGGGGGAAAGTGAAAAAAAGGTGCTTGTGAGGACAGAGTGGCCAGGAAAGCCCGCAGCCCCAAAGTCTGGGTGGCAATGCAAGTAGTTCCCAGAGACCTTGAAAGAAAGCAAGAGTTGTTCTGGCTGCCACCTTGGCTGTGGGAGCCAGGCCAGGACGTTCGGCATATTGGAGGCCGGTGCTGGGGGAAAGTGAAAAAAAGGTTCTTTGGAGGATAGAGTGGCCAGGAAAGCCCGCAGCCCCAAAGTCTGGGTGGCAATGCAAGTAGTTCCCAGAGACCATGAAAGAAAGCAAGAGTTGATCTGGCTGCCACCTTGGATGTGGGAGCAAGGCCAGGACGTTCGGCATATTGGGGTCCGGTGCTGGGGGAAAGTGAAAAAAAGGTTCTTTGGAGGATAGAGTGGCCAGGAAAGCCCGCAGCCCCAAAGTCTGGGTGGCAATGCAAGTAGTTCCCAGAGACCTTGAAAGAAAGCAAGAGTTGTTCTGGCTGCCACCTTGGCTGTGGGAGCCAGGCCAGGACGTTCGGCATATTGGAGGCCGGTGCTGGGGGAAAGTGAAAAAAAGGGTCTTTGGAGGATAGAGTGGCCAGGAAAGCGTGCAGCCCCAAAGTCTGGGTGGCAATGCAAGTAGTTCCCAGAGACCTTGAAAGAAAGCAAGAGTTGTTCTGGCTGCCACCTTGGCTGTGGGAGCCAGGCCACGACGTTCGGCATATTGGAGGCCGGTGCTGGGGGAAAGTGAAAAAAAGGTGCTTGTGAGGACAGAGTGGCCAGGAAAGCCCGCAGCCCCAAAGTCTGGGTGGCAATGCAAGTAGTTCCCAGAGACCATGAAAGAAAGCAAGAGTTGATCTGGCTGCCACCTTGGCTGTGGGAGCCAGGCCAGGACGTTCGGCATATTTGAGGCCGGCGCTGGGGGAAAGTGAAAAAAAGGTTCTTTGGAGGATAGAGTGGCCAGGAAAGCCCGCAGCCCCAAAGTCTGGGTGGCATTGCAAGTAGTTCCCAGAGACCTTGAAAGAAAGCAAGAGTTGTTCTGGCTGCCACCTTGGCTGTGGGAGCCAGGCCAGGACGTTCAGCATATTGGGGTCCGGTTCAGGGGTAAAGTGAAAAATATGTGCTTTTGAGGATAGAGTGGCCAGGAAAGCCTGCAGCCCCAAAGTCTGGGTGGCAATGCAAGTAGTTCCCAGAGACCTTGAAAGAAAGCAAGAGTTGTTCTGGCTGCCACCTTGGCTGTGGGAGCCAGGCCAGGACGTTCGGCATATTTGAGGCCGGTGCTGGGGGAAAGTGAAAAAAAGGTTCTTTGGAGGACAGAGTGGCCAGGAAAGCGTGCAGCCCCAAAGTCTGGGTGGCATTGCAAGTAGTTCCCAGAGACCATGAAAGAAAGCAAGAGTTGATCTGGCTGCCACCTTGGCTGTGGGAGCCAGGCCAGGACGTTCGGCATATTGGAGGCCGGTGCTGGGGGAAAGTGAAAAAAAGGTTCTTTGTAGGATAGAGTGGCCAGGAAAGCCCGCAGCCCCAAAGTCTGGGTGGCAATGCAAGTAGTTCCCAGAGACCTTGAAAGAAAGCAAGAGTTGATCTGGCTGCCACCTTGGGTGTGGGAGCCAGGCCAGGACGTTCGGCATATTGGAGGCCGGTGCTGGGGGAAAGTGAAAAAAAGGTTCTTTTGAGGACAGAGTGGCCAGGAAAGCGTGCAGCCCCAAAGTCTGGGTGGCAATGCAAGTAGTTCCCAGAGACCATGAAAGAAAGCAAGAGTTGTTCTGGCTGCCACCTTGGCTGTGGGAGCCAGGCCAGGACGTTCGGCATATTGGAGGCCGGTGCTGGGGGAAAGTGAAAAAAGGTTCTTTGGAGGATAGAGTGGCCAGGAAAGCCCGTAGCCCCAAAGTCTGGGTGGCAATGCAAGTAGTTCCCAGAGACCTTGAAATAAAGCAAGAGTTGTTCTGGCTGCCACCTTGGCTGTGGGAGCCAGGCCACGACGTTCGGCATATTGGAGGCCAGTGCTGGGGGAAAGTGAAAAAAAGGTTCTTTGGAGGATAGAGTGGCCAGGAAAGCGTGCAGCCCCAAAGTCTGGGTGGCAATGCAAGTAGTTCCCAGAGACCTTGAAAGAAAGCAAGAGTTGTTCTGGCTGCCACCTTGGCTGTGGGAGCCAGGCCAGGACGTTCGGCATATTGGAGGCCGGTGCTGGGGGAAAGTGAAAAAAAGGTTCTTGTGAGGACAGAGTGGCCAGGAAAGCCCGCAGCCCCAAAGTCTGGGTGGCAATGCAAGTAGTTCCCAGAGACCTTGAAAGAAAGCAAGAGTTGTTCTGGCTGCCACCTTGGCTGTGGGAGCCAGGCCAGGACGTTCGGCATATTGGAGGCCGGTGCTGGGGGAAAGTGAAAAAAAGGTTCTTTGGAGGATAGAGTGGCCAGGAAAGCGTGCAGCCCCAAAGTCTGGGTGGCAATGCAAGTAGTTCCCAGAGACCATGAAAGAAAGCAAGAGTTGTTCTGGCTGCCACCTTGGCTGTGGGAGCCAGGCCAGGACGTTCGGCATATTGGGGTCCGGTGCTGGGGGAAAGTGAAAAAAAGGTTCTTTGGAGGATAGAGTGGCCAGGAAAGCCCGCAGCCCCAAAGTCTGGGTGGCAATGCAAGTAGTTCCCAGAGACCTTGAAAGAAAGCAAGAGTTGTTCTGGCTGCCACCTTGGCTGTGGGAGCCAGGCCAGGACGTTCGGCATATTGGAGGCCGGTGCTGGGGGAAAGTGAAAAAAATGTTCTTTGGAGGATAGAGTGGCCAGGAAAGCGTGCAGCCCCAAAGTCTGGGTGGCATTGCAAGTAGTTCCCAGAGACCTTGAAAGAAAGCAAGAGTTGTTCTGGCTGCCACCTTGGCTGTGGGAGCCAGGCCAGGACGTTCGGCATATTGCGGTCCGGATCAGGGGTAAAGTGAAAAATATGTGCTTTTGAGGATAGAGTGGCCAGGAAAGCCCGCAGCCCCAAAGTCTGGGTGGCAATGCAAGTAGTTCCCAGAGACCTTGAAAGAAAGCAAGAGTTGTTCTGGCTGCCACCTTGGCTGTGGGAGCCAGGCCAGGACGTTCGGCATATTTGAGGCCGGTGCTGGGGGAAAGTGAAAAAAAGGTTCTTTGGAGGACAGAGTGGCCAGGAAAGCCCGCAGCCCCAAAGTCTGGGTGGCATTGCAAGTAGTTCCCAGAGACCTTGAAAGAAAGCAAGAGTTGATCTGGCTGCCACCTTGGCTGTGGGAGCCAGGCCAGGACGTTCGGCATATTGGAGGCCGGTGCTGGGGGAAAGTGAAAAAAAGGTTCTTTGGAGGATAGAGTGGCCAGGAAAGCCCGCAGCCCCAAAGTCTGGGTGGCAATGCAAGTAGTTCCCAGAGACCTTGAAAGAAAGCAAGAGTTGATCTGGCTGCCACCTTGGCTGTGGGAGCCAGGCCAGGACGTTCGGCATATTGGAGGCCGGTGCTGGGGGAAAGTGAAAAAAAGGTTCTTTGGAGGACAGAGTGGCCAGGAAAGCGTGCAGCCCCAAAGTCTGGGTGGCAATGCAAGTAGTTCCCAGAGACCATGAAAGAAAGCAAGAGTTGTTCTGGCTGCCACCTTGGCTGTGGGAGCCAGGCCAGGACGTTCGGCATATTGGAGGCCGGTGCTGGGGGAAAGTGAAAAAAAGGTTCTTTTGAGGACAGAGTGGCCAGGAAAGCCCGCAGCCCCAAAGTCTGGGTGGCAATGCAAGTAGTTCCCAGAGACCTTGAAAGAAAGCAAGAGTTGTTCTGGCTGCCACCTTGGCTGTGGGAGCCAGGCCAGGACGTTCGGCATATTGGAGGCCGGTGCTGGGGGAAAGTGAAAAAAAGGTTCTTTTGAGGATAGAGTGGCCAGGAAAGCGTGCAGCCCCAAAGTCTGGGTGGCAATGCAAGTAGTTCCCAGAGACCATGAAAGAAAGCAAGAGTTGTTCTGGCTGCCACCTTGGCTGTGGGAGCCAGGCCAGGACGTTCGGCATATTGGGGTCCGGTGCTGGGGGAAAGTGAAAAAAAGGTTCTTTGGAGGATAGAGTGGCCAGGAAAGCCCGCAGCCCCAAAGTCTGGGTGGCAATGCAAGTAGTTCCCAGAGACCTTGAAAGAAAGCAAGAGTTGTTCTGGCTGCCACCTTGGCTGTGGGAGCCAGGCCAGGACGTTCGGCATATTGGAGGCCGGTGCTGGGGGAAAGTGAAAAAAAGGTTCTTTGGAGGATAGAGTGGCCAGGAAAGCCCGCAGCCCCAAAGTCTGGGTGGCAATGCAAGTAGTTCCCAGAGACCTTGAAAGAAAGCAAGAGTTGTTCTGGCTGCCACCTTGGCTGTGGGAGCCAGGCCACGACGTTCGGCATATTGGAGGCCGGTGCTGGGGGAAAGTGAAAAAAAGGTGCTTGTGAGGACAGAGTGGCCAGGAAAGCGTGCAGCCCCAAAGTCTGGGTGGCAATGCAAGTAGTTCCCAGAGACCATGAAAGAAAGCAAGAGTTGTTCTGGCTGCCACCTTGGCTGTGGGAGCCAGGCCAGGACGTTCGGCATATTTGAGGCCGGTGCTGGGGGAAAGTGAAAAAAAGGTTCTTTTGAGGACAGAGTGGCCAGGAAAGCCCGCAGCCCCAAAGTCTGGGTGGCATTGCAAGTAGTTCCCAGAGACCATGAAAGAAAGCAAGAGTTGTTCTGGCTGCCACCTTGGCTGTGGGAGCCAGGCCAGGACGTTCGGCATATTGGGGTCCGGTGCTGGGGGAAAGTGAAAAAAAGGTTCTTTGGAGGATAGAGTGGCCAGGAAAGCCCGCAGCCCCAAAGTCTGGGTGGCAATGCAAGTAGTTCCCAGAGACCTTGAAAGAAAGCAAGAGTTGTTCTGGCTGCCACCTTGGCTGTGGGAGCCAGGCCAGGACGTTCGGCATATTGGAGGCCGGTGCTGGGGGAAAGTGAAAAAAAGGTTCTTTGGAGGATAGAGTGGCCAGGAAAGCCCGCAGCCCCAAAGTCTGGGTGGCAATGCAAGTAGTTCCCAGAGACCTTGAAAGAAAGCAAGAGTTGTTCTGGCTGCCACCTTGGCTGTGGGAGCCAGGCCACGACGTTCGGCATATTGGAGGCCGGTGCTGGGGGAAAGTGAAAAAAAGGTGCTTGTGAGGACAGAGTGGCCAGGAAAGCCCGCAGCCCCAAAGTCTGGGTGGCAATGCAAGTAGTTCCCAGAGACCATGAAAGAAAGCAAGAGTTGTTCTGGCTGCCACCTTGGCTGTGGGAGCCAGGCCAGGACGTTCGGCATATTTGAGGCCGGTGCTGGGGGAAAGTGAAAAAAAGGTGCTTTTAAGGATAGAGTGGCCAGGAAAGCGTGCAGCCCCAAAGTCTGGGTGGCAATGCAAGTAGTTCCCAGAGACCATGAAAGAAAGCAAGAGTTGATCTGGCTGCCACCTTGGCTGTGGGAGCCAGGCCAGGACGTTCGGCATATTGGAGGCCGGTGCTGGGGGAAAGTGAAAAAAAGGTTCTTTGGAGGATAGAGTGGCCAGGAAAGCCCGCAGCCCCAAAGTCTGGGTGGCAATGCAAGTAGTTCCCAGAGACCATGAAAGAAAGCAAGAGTTGTTCTGGCTGCCACCTTGGCTGTGGGAGCCAGGCCAGGACGTTCGGCATATTGGAGGCCGGTGCTGGGGGAAAGTGAAAAAAAGGTTCTTTGGAGGATAGAGTGGCCAGGAAAGCCCGCAGCCCCAAAGTCTGGGTGGCAATGCAAGTAGTTCCCAGAGACCTTGAAAGAAAGCAAGAGTTGTTCTGGCTGCCACCTTGGCTGTGGGAGCCAGGCCAGGACGTTCAGCATATTGGGGTCCGGTTCAGGGGTAAAGTGAAAAATCTGTGCTTTTGAGGATAGAGTGGCCAGGAAAGCGTGCAGCCCCAAAGTCTGGGTGGCAATGCAAGTAGTTCCCAGAGACCTTGAAAGAAAGCAAGAGTTGTTCTGGCTGCCACCTTGGCTGTGGGAGCCAGGCCACGACGTTCGGCATATTGGGGTCCAGTGCTGGGGGAAAGTGAAAAAAAGGTGCTTGTGAGGACAGAGTGGCCAGGAAAGCGTGCAGCCCCAAAGTCTGGGTGGCAATGCAAGTAGTTCCCAGAGACCATGAAAGAAAGCAAGAGTTGTTCTGGCTGCCACCTTGGCTGTGGGAGCCAGGCCAGGACGTTCGGCATATTTGAGGCCGGTGCTGGGGGAAAGTGAAAAAAAGGTTCTTTGGAGGATAGAGTGGCCAGGAAAGCGTGCAGCCCCAAAGTCTGGGTGGCAATGCAAGTAGTTCCCAGAGACCTTGAAAGAAAGCAAGAGTTGTTCTGGCTGCCACCTTGGCTGTGGGAGCCAGGCCAGGACGTTCGGCATATTGGAGGCCGGTGCTGGGGGAAAGTGAAAAAAAGGTTCTTTGGAGGATAGAGTGGCCAGGAAAGCCCGCAGCCCCAAAGTCTGGGTGGCAATGCAAGTAGTTCCCAGAGACCTTGAAAGAAAGCAAGAGTTGTTCTGGCTGCCACCTTGGCTGTGGGAGCCAGGCCAGGACGTTCGGCATATTTGAGGCCGGTGCTGGGGGAAAGTGAAAAAAAGGTTCTTTGGAGGATAGAGTGGCCAGGAAAGCGTGCAGCCCCAAAGTCTGGGTGGCAATGCAAGTAGTTCCCAGAGACCTTGAAAGAAAGCAAGAGTTGTTCTGGCTGCCACCTTGGCTGTGGGAGCCAGGCCAGGACGTTCGGCATATTGGAGGCCGGTGCTGGGGGAAAGTGAAAAAAAGGTTCTTTGGAGGATAGAGTGGCCAGGAAAGCCCGCAGCCCCAAAGTCTGGGTGGCAATGCAAGTAGTTCCCAGAGACCTTGAAAGAAAGCAAGAGTTGTTCTGGCTGCCACCTTGGCTGTGGGAGCCAGGCCAGGACGTTCGGCATATTGGAGGCCGGTGCTGGGGGAAAGTGAAAAAAAGGTGCTTGTGAGGACAGAGTGGCCAGGAAAGCGTGCAGCCCCAAAGTCTGGGTGGCAATGCAAGTAGTTCCCAGAGACCATGAAAGAAAGCAAGAGTTGTTCTGGCTGCCACCTTGGCTGTGGGAGCCAGGCCAGGACGTTCGGCATATTGGAGGCCGGTGCTGGGGGAAAGTGAAAAAAAGGTTCTTTGGAGGACAGAGTGGCCAGGAAAGCCCGCAGCCCCAAAGTCTGGGTGGCAATGCAAGTAGTTCCCAGAGACCTTGAAAGAAAGCAAGAGTTGTTCTGGCTGCCACCTTGGCTGTGGGAGCCAGGCCAGGACGTTCGGCATATTGGAGGCCGGTGCTGGGGGAAAGTGAAAAAAAGGTTCTTTGGAGGACAGAGTGGCCAGGAAAGCGTGCAGCCCCAAAGTCTGGGTGGCAATGCAAGTAGTTCCCAGAGACCTTGAAAGAAAGCAAGAGTTGTTCTGGCTGCCACCTTGGCTGTGGGAGCCAGGCCAGGACGTTCGGCATATTGGAGGCCGGTGCTGGGGGAAAGTGAAAAAAAGGTTCTTTGGAGGACAGAGTGGCCAGGAAAGCGTGCAGCCCCAAAGTCTGGGTGGCAATGCAAGTAGTTCCCAGAGACCATGAAAGAAAGCAAGAGTTGATCTGGCTGCCACCTTGGGAGTGGGAGCCAGGCCAGGACGTTCGGCATATTGGAGGCCGGTGCTGGGGGAAAGTGAAAAAAAGGTTCTTTGGAGGATAGAGTGGCCAGGAAAGCCCGCAGCCCCAAAGTCTGGGTGGCAATGCAAGTAGTTCCCAGAGACCATGAAAGAAAGCAAGAGTTGTTCTGGCTGCCACCTTGGCTGTGGGAGCCAGGCCAGGACGTTCGGCATATTTGAGGCCGGTGCTGGGGGAAAGTGAAAAAAGGTTCTTTGGAGGATAGAGTGGCCAGGAAAGCGTGCAGCCCCAAAGTCTGGGTGGCAATGCAAGTAGTTCCCAGAGACCATGAAAGAAAGCAAGAGTTGATCTGGCTGCCACCTTGGCTGTGGGAGCCAGGCCAGGACGTTCGGCATATTGGAGGCCGGTGCTGGGGGAAAGTGAAAAAAAGGTTCTTTGGAGGACAGAGTGGCCAGGAAAGCCCGCAGCCCCAAAGTCTGGGTGGCAATGCAAGTAGTTCCCAGAGACCTTGAAAGAAAGCAAGAGTTGTTCTGGCTGCCACCTTGGCTGTGGGAGCCAGGCCAGGACGTTCGGCATATTGGAGGCCGGTGCTGGGGGAAAGTGAAAAAAAGGTTCTTTGGAGGATAGAGTGGCCAGGAAAGCCCGCAGCCCCAAAGTCTGGGTGGCAATGCAAGTAGTTCCCAGAGACCTTGAAAGAAAGCAAGAGTTGTTCTGGCTGCCACCTTGGCTGTGGGAGCCAGGCCAGGACGTTCGGCATATTTGAGGCCGGTGCTGGGGGAAAGTGAAAAAAAGGTGCTTGTGAGGACAGAGTGGCCAGGAAAGCCCGCAGCCCCAAAGTCTGGGTGGCAATGCAAGTAGTTCCCAGAGACCTTGAAAGAAAGCAAGAGTTGTTCTGGCTGCCACCTTGGCTGTGGGAGCCAGGCCAGGATGTTCGGCATATTGGAGGCCGGTGCTGGGGGAAAGTGAAAAAAAGGTTCTTTGGAGGATAGAGTGGCCAGGAAAGCCCGCAGCCCCAAAGTCTGGGTGGCAATGCAAGTAGTTCCCAGAGACCATGAATGAAAGCAAGAGTTGTTCTGGCTGCCACCTTGGCTGTGGGAGCCAGGCCAGGACGTTCGGCATATTGGAGGCCGGTGCTGGGGGAAAGTGAAAAAAAGGTTCTTTGGAGGATAGAGTGGCCAGGAAAGCCCGCAGCCCCAAAGTCTGGGTGGCAATGCAAGTAGTTCCCAGAGACCTTGAAAGAAAGCAAGAGTTGTTCTGGCTGCCACCTTGGCTGTGGGAGCCAGGCCAGGACGTTCGGCATATTGGAGGCCGGTGCTGGGGGAAAGTGAAAAAAAGGTTCTTTGGAGGACAGAGTGGCCAGGAAAGCCCGCAGCCCCAAAGTCTGGGTGGCATTGCAAGTAGTTCCCAGAGACCATGAAAGAAAGCAAGAGTTGTTCTGGCTGCCACCTTGGCTGTGGGAGCCAGGCCACGACGTTCGGCATATTGGAGGCCGGTGCTGGGGGAAAGTGAAAAAAAGGTTCTTTTGAGGATAGAGTGGCCAGGAAAGCCCGCAGCCCCAAAGTCTGGGTGGCAATGCAAGTAGTTCCCAGAGACCTTGAAAGAAAGCAAGAGTTGTTCTGGCTGCCACCTTGGCTGTGGGAGCCAGGCCAGGACGTTCGGCATATTGGAGGCCGGTGCTGGGGGAAAGTGAAAAAAAGGTTCTTTGGAGGATAGAGTGGCCAGGAAAGCCCGCAGCCCCAAAGTCTGGGTGGCATTGCAAGTAGTTCCCAGAGACCTTGAAAGAAAGCAAGAGTTGTTCTGGCTGCCACCTTGGCTGTGGGAGCCAGGCCACGACGTTCAGCATATGGGGGTCCGGTTCAGGGGTAAAGTGAAAAATATGTGCTTTTGAGGATAGAGTGGCCAGGAAAGCCCGCAGCCCCAAAGTCTGGGTGGCAATGCAAGTAGTTCCCAGAGACCTTGAAAGAAAGCAAGAGTTGTTCTGGCTGCCACCTTGGCTGTGGGAGCCAGGCCAGGACGTTCGGCATATTTGAGGCCGGTGCTGGGGGAAAGTGAAAAAAAGGTTCTTTGGAGGACAGAGTGGCCAGGAAAGCCCGCAGCCCCAAAGTCTGGGTGGCATTGCAAGTAGTTCCCAGAGACCATGAAAGAAAGCAAGAGTTGATCTGGCTGCCACCTTGGCTGTGGGAGCCAGGCCAGGACGTTCGGCATATTGGAGGCCGGTGCTGGGGGAAAGTGAAAAAAAGGTTCTTTGTAGGATAGAGTGGCCAGGAAAGCGTGCAGCCCCAAAGTCTGGGTGGCAATGCAAGTAGTTCCCAGAGACCTTGAAAGAAAGCAAGAGTTGTTCTGGCTGCCACCTTGGCTGTGGGAGCCAGGCCAGGACGTTCGGCATATTTGAGGCCGGTGCTGGGGGAAAGTGAAAAAAAGGTTCTTTGGAGGATAGAGTGGCCAGGAAAGCGTGCAGCCCCAAAGTCTGGGTGGCATTGCAAGTAGTTCCCAGAGACCATGAAAGAAAGCAAGAGTTGATCTGGCTGCCACCTTGGCTGTGGGAGCCAGGCCAGGACGTTCGGCATATTGGAGGCCGGTGCTGGGGGAAAGTGAAAAAAAGGTTCTTTGGAGGATAGAGTGGCCAGGAAAGCCCGTAGCCCCAAAGTCTGGGTGGCAATGCAAGTAGTTCCCAGAGACCTTGAAATAAAGCAAGAGTTGTTCTGGCTGCCACCTTGGCTGTGGGAGCCAGGCCAGGACGTTCAGCATATTGGGGGCCGGTGCTGGGGTAAAGTGAAAAAAAGGTGCTTTTGAGGATAGAGTGGCCAGGAAAGCCCGCAGCCCCAAAGTCTGGGTGGCAATGCAAGTAGTTCCCAGAGACCTTGAAAGAAAGCAAGAGTTGTTCTGGCTGCCACCTTGGCTGTGGGAGCCAGGCCACGACGTTTGGCATATTGGAGGCCGGTGCTGGGGGAAAGTGAAAAAAAGGTTCTTTGGAGGATAGAGTGGCCAGGAAAGCCCGCAGCCCCAAAGTCTGGGTGGCAATGCAAGTAGTTCCCAGAGACCATGAAAGAAAGCAAGAGTTGTTCTGGCTGCCACCTTGGCTGTGGGAGCCAGGCCAGGACGTTCGGCATATTGGAGGCCGGTGCTGGGGGAAAGTGAAAAAAAGGTTCTTTGGAGGATAGAGTGGCCAGGAAAGCGTGCAGCCCCAAAGTCTGGGTGGCAATGCAAGTAGTTCCCAGAGACCTTGAAAGAAAGCAAGAGTTGTTCTGGCTGCCACCTTGGCTGTGGGAGCCAGGCCAGGACGTTCGGCATATTGGAGGCCGGTGCTGGGGGAAAGTGAAAAAAAGGTTCTTTGGAGGATAGAGTGGCCAGGAAAGCCCGCAGCCCCAAAGTCTGGGTGGCAATGCAAGTAGTTCCCAGAGACCATGAAAGAAAGCAAGAGTTGTTCTGGCTGCCACCTTGGCTGCGGGAGCCAGGCCAGGACGTTCGGCATATTGGGGTCCGGTGCTGGGGGAAAGTGAAAAAAAGGTTCTTTGGAGGATAGAGTGGCCAGGAAAGCCCGCAGCCCCAAAGTCTGGGTGGCAATGCAAGTAGTTCCCAGAGACCTTGAAAGAAAGCAAGAGTTGTTCTGGCTGCCACCTTGGCTGTGGGAGCCAGGCCAGGACGTTCGGCATATTGGAGGCCGGTGCTGGGGGAAAGTGAAAAAAAGGTTCTTTGGAGGACAGAGTGGCCAGGAAAGCCCGCAGCCCCAAAGTCTGGGTGGCATTGCAAGTAGTTCCCAGAGACCATGAAAGAAAGCAAGAGTTGTTCTGGCTGCCACCTTGGCTGTGGGAGCCAGGCCACGACGTTCGGCATATTGGAGGCCGGTGCTGGGGGAAAGTGAAAAAAAGGTTCTTTTGAGGATAGAGTGGCCAGGAAAGCGTGCAGCCCCAAAGTCTGGGTGGCAATGCAAGTAGTTCCCAGAGACCTTGAAAGAAAGCAAGAGTTGTTCTGGCTGCCACCTTGGCTGTGGGAGCCAGGCCAGGACGTTCGGCATATTTGAGGCCGGTGCTGGGGGAAAGTGAAAAAAAGGTTCTTTGGAGGATAGAGTGGCCAGGAAAGCCCGCAGCCCCAAAGTCTGGGTGGCATTGCAAGTAGTTCCCAGAGACCTTGAAAGAAAGCAAGAGTTGTTCTGGCTGCCACCTTGGCTGTGGGAGCCAGGCCACGACGTTCAGCATATGGGGGTCCGGTTCAGGGGTAAAGTGAAAAATATGTGCTTTTGAGGATAGAGTGGCCAGGAAAGCCCGCAGCCCCAAAGTCTGGGTGGCAATGCAAGTAGTTCCCAGAGACCTTGAAAGAAAGCAAGAGTTGTTCTGGCTGCCACCTTGGCTGTGGGAGCCAGGCCAGGACGTTCGGCATATTTGAGGCCGGTGCTGGGGGAAAGTGAAAAAAAGGTTCTTTGGAGGACAGAGTGGCCAGGAAAGCCCGCAGCCCCAAAGTCTGGGTGGCATTGCAAGTAGTTCCCAGAGACCATGAAAGAAAGCAAGAGTTGATCTGGCTGCCACCTTGGCTGTGGGAGCCAGGCCAGGACGTTCGGCATATTGGAGGCCGGTGCTGGGGGAAAGTGAAAAAAAGGTTCTTTGTAGGATAGAGTGGCCAGGAAAGCGTGCAGCCCCAAAGTCTGGGTGGCAATGCAAGTAGTTCCCAGAGACCTTGAAAGAAAGCAAGAGTTGTTCTGGCTGCCACCTTGGCTGTGGGAGCCAGGCCAGGACGTTCGGCATATTTGAGGCCGGTGCTGGGGGAAAGTGAAAAAAAGGTTCTTTGGAGGATAGAGTGGCCAGGAAAGCGTGCAGCCCCAAAGTCTGGGTGGCATTGCAAGTAGTTCCCAGAGACCATGAAAGAAAGCAAGAGTTGATCTGGCTGCCACCTTGGCTGTGGGAGCCAGGCCAGGACGTTCGGCATATTGGAGGCCGGTGCTGGGGGAAAGTGAAAAAAAGGTTCTTTGGAGGATAGAGTGGCCAGGAAAGCCCGTAGCCCCAAAGTCTGGGTGGCAATGCAAGTAGTTCCCAGAGACCTTGAAATAAAGCAAGAGTTGTTCTGGCTGCCACCTTGGCTGTGGGAGCCAGGCCAGGACGTTCAGCATATTGGGGGCCGGTGCTGGGGTAAAGTGAAAAAAAGGTGCTTTTGAGGATAGAGTGGCCAGGAAAGCCCGCAGCCCCAAAGTCTGGGTGGCAATGCAAGTAGTTCCCAGAGACCTTGAAAGAAAGCAAGAGTTGTTCTGGCTGCCACCTTGGCTGTGGGAGCCAGGCCACGACGTTTGGCATATTGGAGGCCGGTGCTGGGGGAAAGTGAAAAAAAGGTTCTTTGGAGGATAGAGTGGCCAGGAAAGCCCGCAGCCCCAAAGTCTGGGTGGCAATGCAAGTAGTTCCCAGAGACCATGAAAGAAAGCAAGAGTTGTTCTGGCTGCCACCTTGGCTGTGGGAGCCAGGCCAGGACGTTCGGCATATTGGAGGCCGGTGCTGGGGGAAAGTGAAAAAAAGGTTCTTTGGAGGATAGAGTGGCCAGGAAAGCGTGCAGCCCCAAAGTCTGGGTGGCAATGCAAGTAGTTCCCAGAGACCTTGAAAGAAAGCAAGAGTTGTTCTGGCTGCCACCTTGGCTGTGGGAGCCAGGCCAGGACGTTCGGCATATTTGAGGCCGGTGCTGGGGGAAAGTGAAAAAAAGGTTCTTTGGAGGATAGAGTGGCCAGGAAAGCCCGCAGCCCCAAAGTCTGGGTGGCAATGCAAGTAGTTCCCAGAGACCTTGAAAGAAAGCAAGAGTTGTTCTGGCTGCCACCTTGGCTGTGGGAGCCAGGCCAGGACGTTCGGCATATTGGGGTCCGGTGCTGGGGGAAAGTGAAAAAAAGGTTCTTTGGAGGATAGAGTGGCCAGGAAAGCCCGCAGCCCCAAAGTCTGGGTGGCAATGCAAGTAGTTCCCAGAGACCTTGAAAGAAAGCAAGAGTTGTTCTGGCTGCCACCTTGGCTGTGGGAGCCAGGCCAGGACGTTCGGCATATTGGAGGCCGGTGCTGGGGGAAAGTGAAAAAAAGGTTCTTTGGAGGATAGAGTGGCCAGGAAAGCCCGCAGCCCCAAAGTCTGGGTGGCATTGCAAGTAGTTCCCAGAGACCTTGAAAGAAAGCAAGAGTTGTTCTGGCTGCCACCTTGGCTGTGGGAGCCAGGCCACGACGTTCAGCATATGGGGGTCCGGTTCAGGGGTAAAGTGAAAAATATGTGCTTTTGAGGATAGAGTGGCCAGGAAAGCCCGCAGCCCCAAAGTCTGGGTGGCAATGCAAGTAGTTCCCAGAGACCTTGAAAGAAAGCAAGAGTTGTTCTGGCTGCCACCTTGGCTGTGGGAGCCAGGCCAGGACGTTCGGCATATTTGAGGCCGGTGCTGGGGGAAAGTGAAAAAAAGGTTCTTTGGAGGACAGAGTGGCCAGGAAAGCCCGCAGCCCCAAAGTCTGGGTGGCATTGCAAGTAGTTCCCAGAGACCATGAAAGAAAGCAAGAGTTGATCTGGCTGCCACCTTGGCTGTGGGAGCCAGGCCAGGACGTTCGGCATATTGGAGGCCGGTGCTGGGGGAAAGTGAAAAAAAGGTTCTTTGGAGGATAGAGTGGCCAGGAAAGCGTGCAGCCCCAAAGTCTGGGTGGCAATGCAAGTAGTTCCCAGAGACCTTGAAAGAAAGCAAGAGTTGTTCTGGCTGCCACCTTGGCTGTGGGAGCCAGGCCAGGACGTTCGGCATATTTGAGGCCGGTGCTGGGGGAAAGTGAAAAAAAGGTTCTTTGGAGGATAGAGTGGCCAGGAAAGCGTACAGCCCCAAAGTCTGGGTGGCATTGCAAGTAGTTCCCAGAGACCATGAAAGAAAGCAAGAGTTGATCTGGCTGCCACCTTGGCTGTGGGAGCCAGGCCAGGACGTTCGGCATATTGGAGGCCGGTGCTGGGGGAAAGTGAAAAAAAGGTTCTTTGGAGGATAGAGTGGCCAGGAAAGCCCGTAGCCCCAAAGTCTGGGTGGCAATGCAAGTAGTTCCCAGAGACCTTGAAATAAAGCAAGAGTTGTTCTGGCTGCCACCTTGGCTGTGGGAGCCAGGCCAGGACGTTCAGCATATTGGGGGCCGGTGCTGGGGTAAAGTGAAAAAAAGGTGCTTTTGAGGATAGAGTGGCCAGGAAAGCCCGCAGCCCCAAAGTCTGGGTGGCAATGCAAGTAGTTCCCAGAGACCTTGAAAGAAAGCAAGAGTTGTTCTGGCTGCCACCTTGGCTGTGGGAGCCAGGCCACGACGTTTGGCATATTGGAGGCCGGTGCTGGGGGAAAGTGAAAAAAAGGTTCTTTGGAGGATAGAGTGGCCAGGAAAGCCCGCAGCCCCAAAGTCTGGGTGGCATTGCAAGTAGTTCCCAGAGACCTTGAAAGAAAGCAAGAGTTGTTCTGGCTGCCACCTTGGCTGTGGGAGCCAGGCCACGACGTTCAGCATATGGGGGTCCGGTTCAGGGGTAAAGTGAAAAATATGTGCTTTTGAGGATAGAGTGGCCAGGAAAGCCCGCAGCCCCAAAGTCTGGGTGGCAATGCAAGTAGTTCCCAGAGACCTTGAAAGAAAGCAAGAGTTGTTCTGGCTGCCACCTTGGCTGTGGGAGCCAGGCCAGGACGTTCGGCATATTTGAGGCCGGTGCTGGGGGAAAGTGAAAAAAAGGTTCTTTGGAGGACAGAGTGGCCAGGAAAGCCCGCAGCCCCAAAGTCTGGGTGGCATTGCAAGTAGTTCCCAGAGACCATGAAAGAAAGCAAGAGTTGATCTGGCTGCCACCTTGGCTGTGGGAGCCAGGCCAGGACGTTCGGCATATTGGAGGCCGGTGCTGGGGGAAAGTGAAAAAAAGGGTCTTTGGAGGATAGAGTGGCCAGGAAAGCGTGCAGCCCCAAAGTCTGGGTGGCAATGCAAGTAGTTCCCAGAGACCTTGAAAGAAAGCAAGAGTTGTTCTGGCTGCCACCTTGGCTGTGGGAGCCAGGCCAGGACGTTCGGCATATTTGAGGCCGGTGCTGGGGGAAAGTGAAAAAAAGGTTCTTTGGAGGATAGAGTGGCCAGGAAAGCGTGCAGCCCCAAAGTCTGGGTGGCATTGCAAGTAGTTCCCAGAGACCATGAAAGAAAGCAAGAGTTGATCTGGCTGCCACCTTGGCTGTGGGAGCCAGGCCAGGACGTTCGGCATATTGGAGGCCGGTGCTGGGGGAAAGTGAAAAAAAGGTTCTTTGGAGGAGAGAGTGGCCAGGAAAGCCCGTAGCCCCAAAGTCTGGGTGGCAATGCAAGTAGTTCCCAGAGACCTTGAAATAAAGCAAGAGTTGTTCTGGCTGCCACCTTGGCTGTGGGAGCCAGGCCAGGACGTTCAGCATATTGGGGGCCGGTGCTGGGGTAAAGTGAAAAAAAGGTGCTTTTGAGGATAGAGTGGCCAGGAAAGCGTGCAGCCCCAAAGTCTGGGTGGCAATGCAAGTAGTTCCCAGAGACCTTGAAAGAAAGCAAGAGTTGTTCTGGCTGCCACCTTGGCTGTGGGAGCCAGGCCACGACGTTTGGCATATTGGAGGCCGGTGCTGGGGGAAAGTGAAAAAAAGGTTCTTTGGAGGATAGAGTGGCCAGGAAAGCCCGCAGCCCCAAAGTCTGGGTGGCAATGCAAGTAGTTCCCAGAGACCATGAAAGAAAGCAAGAGTTGTTCTGGCTGCCACCTTGGCTGTGGGAGCCAGGCCAGGACGTTCGGCATATTGGAGGCCGGTGCTGGGGGAAAGTGAAAAAAAGGTTCTTTGGAGGATAGAGTGGCCAGGAAAGCGTGCAGCCCCAAAGTCTGGGTGGCAATGCAAGTAGTTCCCAGAGACCTTGAAAGAAAGCAAGAGTTGTTCTGGCTGCCACCTTGGCTGTGGGAGCCAGGCCAGGACGTTCGGCATATTTGAGGCCGGTGCTGGGGGAAAGTGAAAAAAAGGTTCTTTGGAGGATAGAGTGGCCAGGAAAGCCCGCAGCCCCAAAGTCTGGGTGGCAATGCAAGTAGTTCCCAGAGACCTTGAAAGAAAGCAAGAGTTGTTCTGGCTGCCACCTTGGCTGTGGGAGCCAGGCCAGGACGTTCGGCATATTGGGGTCCGGTGCTGGGGGAAAGTGAAAAAAAGGTTCTTTGGAGGATAGAGTGGCCAGGAAAGCGTGCAGCCCCAAAGTCTGGGTGGCATTGCAAGTAGTTCCCAGAGACCATGAAAGAAAGCAAGAGTTGATCTGGCTGCCACCTTGGCTGTGGGAGCCAGGCCAGGACGTTCGGCATATTGGAGGCCGGTGCTGGGGGAAAGTGAAAAAAAGGTTCTTTGGAGGATAGAGTGGCCAGGAAAGCCCGTAGCCCCAAAGTCTGGGTGGCAATGCAAGTAGTTCCCAGAGACCTTGAAATAAAGCAAGAGTTGTTCTGGCTGCCACCTTGGCTGTGGGAGCCAGGCCAGGACGTTCGGCATATTTGAGGCCGGTGCTGGGGGAAAGTGAAAAAAAGGTGCTTTTGAGGATAGAGTGGCCAGGAAAGCCCGCAGCCCCAAAGTCTGGGTGGCAATGCAAGTAGTTCCCAGAGACCTTGAAAGAAAGCAAGAGTTGTTCTGGCTGCCACCTTGGCTGTGGGAGCCAGGCCACGACGTTCGGCATATTGGAGGCCGGTGCTGGGGGAAAGTGAAAAAAAGGTTCTTTGGAGGATAGAGTGGCCAGGAAAGCCCGCAGCCCCAAAGTCTGGGTGGCAATGCAAGTAGTTCCCAGAGACCATGAAAGAAAGCAAGAGTTGTTCTGGCTGCCACCTTGGCTGTGGGAGCCAGGCCAGGACGTTCGGCATATTGGAGGCCGGTGCTGGGGGAAAGTGAAAAAAAGGTTCTTTGGAGGATAGAGTGGCCAGGAAAGCGTGCAGCCCCAAAGTCTGGGTGGCAATGCAAGTAGTTCCCAGAGACCTTGAAAGAAAGCAAGAGTTGTTCTGGCTGCCACCTTGGCTGTGGGAGCCAGGCCAGGACGTTCGGCATATTTGAGGCCGGTGCTGGGGGAAAGTGAAAAAAAGGTTCTTTGGAGGATAGAGTGGCCAGGAAAGCCCGCAGCCCCAAAGTCTGGGTGGCAATGCAAGTAGTTCCCAGAGACCTTGAAAGAAAGCAAGAGTTGTTCTGGCTGCCACCTTGGCTGTGGGAGCCAGGCCAGGACGTTCGGCATATTGGGGTCCGGTGCTGGGGGAAAGTGAAAAAAAGGTTCTTTGGAGGATAGAGTGGCCAGGAAAGCCCGCAGCCCCAAAGTCTGGGTGGCATTGCAAGTAGTTCCCAGAGACCATGAAAGAAAGCAAGAGTTGTTCTGGCTGCCACCTTGGCTGTGGGAGCCAGGCCAGGACGTTCGGCATATTGGAGGCCGGTGCTGGGGGAAAGTGAAAAAAAGGTGCTTGTGAGGACAGAGTGGCCAGGAAAGCCCGCAGCCCCAAAGTCTGGGTGGCAATGCAAGTAGTTCCCAGAGACCATGAAAGAAAGCAAGAGTTGTTCTGGCTGCCACCTTGGCTGTGGGAGCCAGGCCACGACGTTCGGCATATTGGAGGCCGGTGCTGGGGGAAAGTGAAAAAAAGGTTCTTTGGAGGATAGAGTGGCCAGGAAAGCGTGCAGCCCCAAAGTCTGGGTGGCAATGCAAGTAGTTCCCAGAGACCATGAAAGAAAGCAAGAGTTGATCTGGCTGCCACCTTGGCTGTGGGAGCCAGGCCAGGACGTTCGGCATATTGGAGGCCGGTGCTGGGGGAAAGTGAAAAAAAGGTTCTTTGGAGGATAGAGTGGCCAGGAAAGCGTGCAGCCCCAAAGTCTGGGTGGCAATGCAAGTAGTTCCCAGAGACCTTGAAAGAAAGCAAGAGTTGTTCTGGCTGCCACCTTGGCTGTGGGAGCCAGGCCAGGACGTTCGGCATATTGGAGGCCGGTGCTGGGGGAAAGTGAAAAAAATGTTCTTTGGAGGATAGAGTGGCCAGGAAAGCCCGCAGCCCCAAAGTCTGGGTGGCAATGCAAGTAGTTCCCAGAGACCATGAAAGAAAGCAAGAGTTGTTCTGGCTGCCACCTTGGCTGTGGGAGCCAGGCCACGACGTTCGGCATATTGGAGGCCGGTGCTGGGGGAAAGTGAAAAAAAGGTGCTTGTGAGGACAGAGTGGCCAGGAAAGCGTGCAGCCCCAAAGTCTGGGTGGCAATGCAAGTAGTTCCCAGAGACCATGAAAGAAAGCAAGAGTTGTTCTGGCTGCCACCTTGGCTGTGGGAGCCAGGCCAGGACGTTCGGCATATTGGAGGCCGGTGCTGGGGGAAAGTGAAAAAAAGGTTCTTTGGAGGATAGAGTGGCCAGGAAAGCCCGCAGCCCCAAAGTCTGGGTGGCATTGCAAGTAGTTCCCAGAGACCTTGAAAGAAAGCAAGAGTTGTTCTGGCTGCCACCTTGGCTGTGGGAGCCAGGCCAGGACGTTCAGCATATGGGGGTCCGTTTCAGGGGTAAAGTGAAAAATATGTGCTTTTGAGGATAGAGTGGCCAGGAAAGCCCGCAGCCCCAAAGTCTGGGTGGCAATGCAAGTAGTTCCCAGAGACCTTGAAAGAAAGCAAGAGTTGTTCTGGCTGCCACCTTGGCTGTGGGAGCCAGGCCAGGACGTTCGGCATATTTGAGGCCGGTGCTGGGGGAAAGTGAAAAAAAGGTTCTTTGGAGGACAGAGTGGCCAGGAAAGCCCGCAGCCCCAAAGTCTGGGTGGCATTGCAAGTAGTTCCCAGAGACCATGAAAGAAAGCAAGAGTTGATCTGGCTGCCACCTTGGCTGTGGGAGCCAGGCCACGACGTTCAGCATATTGGAGGCCGGTGCTGGGGGAAAGTGAAAAAAAGGTTCTTTGTAGGATAGAGTGGCCAGGAAAGCGTGCAGCCCCAAAGTCTGGGTGGCAATGCAAGTAGTTCCCAGAGACCTTGAAAGAAAGCAAGAGTTGTTCTGGCTGCCACCTTGGCTGTGGGAGCCAGGCCAGGACGTTCGGCATATTGGAGGCCGGTGCTGGGGGAAAGTGAAAAAAAGGTTCTTTGGAGGATAGAGTGGCCAGGAAAGCGTGCAGCCCCAAAGTCTGGGTGGCATTGCAAGTAGTTCCCAGAGACCATGAAAGAAAGCAAGAGTTGATCTGGCTGCCACCTTGGCTGTGGGAGCCAGGCCAGGACGTTCGGCATATTGGAGGCCGGTGCTGGGGGAAAGTGAAAAAAAGGTTCTTTGGAGGATAGAGTGGCCAGGAAAGCCCGCAGCCCCAAAGTCTGGGTGGCAATGCAAGTAGTTCCCAGAGACCTTGAAATAAAGCAAGAGTTGATCTGGCTGCCACCTTGGCTGTGGGAGCCAGGCCAGGACGTTCAGCATATTGGGGGCCGGTGCTGGGGTAAAGTGAAAAAAAGGTGCTTTTGAGGATAGAGTGGCCAGGAAAGCCCGCAGCCCCAAAGTCTGGGTGGCAATGCAAGTAGTTCCCAGAGACCTTGAAAGAAAGCAAGAGTTGTTCTGGCTGCCACCTTGGCTGTGGGAGCCAGGCCACGACGTTCGGCATATTGGAGGCCGGTGCTGGGGGAAAGTGAAAAAAAGGTTCTTTGGAGGATAGAGTGGCCAGGAAAGCCCGCAGCCCCAAAGTCTGGGTGGCAATGCAAGTAGTTCCCAGAGACCATGAAAGAAAGCAAGAGTTGTTCTGGCTGCCACCTTGGCTGTGGGAGCCAGGCCAGGACGTTCGGCATATTGGAGGCCGGTGCTGGGGGAAAGTGAAAAAAAGGTTCTTTGGAGGATAGAGTGGCCAGGAAAGCCCGCAGCCCCAAAGTCTGGGTGGCAATGCAAGTAGTTCCCAGAGACCTTGAAAGAAAGCAAGAGTTGTTCTGGCTGCCACCTTGGCTGTGGGAGCCAGGCCAGGACGTTCGGCATATTTGAGGCCGGTGCTGGGGGAAAGTGAAAAAAAGGTTCTTTGGAGGATAGAGTGGCCAGGAAAGCGTGCAGCCCCAAAGTCTGGGTGGCAATGCAAGTAGTTCCCAGAGACCTTGAAAGAAAGCAAGAGTTGTTCTGGCTGCCACCTTGGCTGTGGGAGCCAGGCCAGGACGTTCGGCATATTGGAGGCCGGTGCTGGGGGAAAGTGAAAAAAAGGTTCTTTGGAGGATAGAGTGGCCAGGAAAGCCCGCAGCCCCAAAGTCTGGGTGGCATTGCAAGTAGTTCCCAGAGACCATGAAAGAAAGCAAGAGTTGTTCTGGCTGCCACCTTGGCTGTGGGAGCCAGGCCAGGACGTTCGGCATATTGGAGGCCGGTGCTGGGGGAAAGTGAAAAAAAGGTGCTTGTGAGGACAGAGTGGCCAGGAAAGCCCGCAGCCCCAAAGTCTGGGTGGCAATGCAAGTAGTTCCCAGAGACCTTGAAAGAAAGCAAGAGTTGTTCTGGCTGCCACCTTGGCTGTGGGAGCCAGGCCAGGACGTTCGGCATATTGGAGGCCGGTGCTGGGGGAAAGTGAAAAAAAGGTTCTTTGGAGGATAGAGTGGCCAGGAAAGCCCGCAGCCCCAAAGTCTGGGTGGCAATGCAAGTAGTTCCCAGAGACCATGAAAGAAAGCAAGAGTTGTTCTGGCTGCCACCTTGGCTGTGGGAGCCAGGCCAGGACGTTCGGCATATTGGGGTCCGGTGCTGGGGGAAAGTGAAAAAAAGGTTCTTTGGAGGATAGAGTGGCCAGGAAAGCCCGCAGCCCCAAAGTCTGGGTGGCAATGCAAGTAGTTCCCAGAGACCTTGAAAGAAAGCAAGAGTTGTTCTGGCTGCCACCTTGGCTGTGGGAGCCAGGCCAGGACGTTCGGCATATTGGAGGCCGGTGCTGGGGGAAAGTGAAAAAAAGGTTCTTTGGAGGATAGAGTGGCCAGGAAAGCGTGCAGCCCCAAAGTCTGGGTGGCAATGCAAGTAGTTCCCAGAGACCTTGAAAGAAAGCAAGAGTTGTTCTGGCTGCCACCTTGGCTGTGGGAGCCAGGCCACGACGTTCGGCATATTGGAGGCCGGTGCTGGGGGAAAGTGAAAAAAAGGTGCTTGTGAGGACAGAGTGGCCAGGAAAGCGTGCAGCCCCAAAGTCTGGGTGGCAATGCAAGTAGTTCCCAGAGACCATGAAAGAAAGCAAGAGTTGTTCTGGCTGCCACCTTGGCTGTGGGAGCCAGGCCACGACGTTCGGCATATTGGAGGCCGGTGCTGGGGGAAAGTGAAAAAAAGGTTCTTTGGAGGACAGAGTGGCCAGGAAAGCCCGCAGCCCCAAAGTCTGGGTGGCATTGCAAGTAGTTCCCAGAGACCATGAAAGAAAGCAAGAGTTGTTCTGGCTGCCACCTTGGCTGTGGGAGCCAGGCCAGGACGTTCGGCATATTGGAGGCCGGTGCTGGGGGAAAGTGAAAAAAAGGTTCTTTGGAGGATAGAGTGGCCAGGAAAGCCCGCAGCCCCAAAGTCTGGGTGGCAATGCAAGTAGTTCCCAGAGACCATGAAAGAAAGCAAGAGTTGTTCTGGCTGCCACCTTGGCTGTGGGAGCCAGGCCAGGACGTTCGGCATATTGGAGGCCGGTGCTGGGGGAAAGTGAAAAAAAGGTTCTTTGGAGGATAGAGTGGCCAGGAAAGCCCGCAGCCCCAAAGTCTGGGTGGCATTGCAAGTAGTTCCCAGAGACCTTGAAAGAAAGCAAGAGTTGTTCTGGCTGCCACCTTGGCTGTGGGAGCCAGGCCAGGACGTTTAGCATATGGGGGTCCGTTTCAGGGGTAAAGTGAAAAATATGTGCTTTTGAGGATAGAGTGGCCAGGAAAGCCCGCAGCCCCAAAGTCTGGGTGGCAATGCAAGTAGTTCCCAGAGACCTTGAAAGAAAGCAAGAGTTGTTCTGGCTGCCACCTTGGCTGTGGGAGCCAGGCCAGGACGTTCGGCATATTTGAGGCCGGTGCTGGGGGAAAGTGAAAAAAAGGTTCTTTGGAGGACAGAGTGGCCAGGAAAGCCCGCAGCCCCAAAGTCTGGGTGGCATTGCAAGTAGTTCCCAGAGACCATGAAAGAAAGCAAGAGTTGATCTGGCTGCCACCTTGGCTGTGGGAGCCAGGCCAGGACGTTCGGCATATTGGAGGCCGGTGCTGGGGGAAAGTGAAAAAAAGGTTCTTTGTAGGATAGAGTGGCCAGGAAAGCGTGCAGCCCCAAAGTCTGGGTGGCAATGCAAGTAGTTCCCAGAGACCTTGAAAGAAAGCAAGAGTTGTTCTGGCTGCCACCTTGGCTGTGGGAGCCAGGCCAGGACGTTCGGCATATTTGAGGCCGGTGCTGGGGGAAAGTGAAAAAAAGGTTCTTTGGAGGATAGAGTGGCCAGGAAAGCCCGCAGCCCCAAAGTCTGGGTGGCATTGCAAGTAGTTCCCAGAGACCATGAAAGAAAGCAAGAGTTGTTCTGGCTGCCACCTTGGCTGTGGGAGCCAGGCCAGGACGTTCGGCATATTGGAGGCCGGTGCTGGGGGAAAGTGAAAAAAAGGTGCTTGTGAGGACAGAGTGGCCAGGAAAGCCCGCAGCCCCAAAGTCTGGGTGGCAATGCAAGTAGTTCCCAGAGACCTTGAAAGAAAGCAAGAGTTGTTCTGGCTGCCACCTTGGCTGTGGGAGCCAGGCCAGGACGTTCGGCATATTGGAGGCCGGTGCTGGGGGAAAGTGAAAAAAAGGTTCTTTGGAGGATAGAGTGGCCAGGAAAGCCCGCAGCCCCAAAGTCTGGGTGGCAATGCAAGTAGTTCCCAGAGACCATGAAAGAAAGCAAGAGTTGTTCTGGCTGCCACCTTGGCTTTGGGAGCCAGGCCAGGACGTTCGGCATATTGGGGTCCGGTGCTGGGGGAAAGTGAAAAAAAGGTTCTTTGGAGGATAGAGTGGCCAGGAAAGCCCGCAGCCCCAAAGTCTGGGTGGCAATGCAAGTAGTTCCCAGAGACCTTGAAAGAAAGCAAGAGTTGTTCTGGCTGCCACCTTGGCTGTGGGAGCCAGGCCAGGACGTTCGGCATATTGGAGGCCGGTGCTGGGGGAAAGTGAAAAAAAGGTTCTTTGGAGGATAGAGTGGCCAGGAAAGCGTGCAGCCCCAAAGTCTGGGTGGCAATGCAAGTAGTTCCCAGAGACCATGAAAGAAAGCAAGAGTTGTTCTGGCTGCCACCTTGGCTGTGGGAGCCAGGCCAGGACGTTCGGCATATTGGAGGCCGGTGCTGGGGGAAAGTGAAAAAAAGGTTCTTTGGAGGATAGAGTGGCCAGGAAAGCCCGCAGCCCCAAAGTCTGGGTGGCATTGCAAGTAGTTCCCAGAGACCTTGAAAGAAAGCAAGAGTTGTTCTGGCTGCCACCTTGGCTGTGGGAGCCAGGCCAGGACGTTTAGCATATGGGGGTCCGTTTCAGGGGTAAAGTGAAAAATATGTGCTTTTGAGGATAGAGTGGCCAGGAAAGCCCGCAGCCCCAAAGTCTGGGTGGCAATGCAAGTAGTTCCCAGAGACCTTGAAAGAAAGCAAGAGTTGTTCTGGCTGCCACCTTGGCTGTGGGAGCCAGGCCAGGACGTTCGGCATATTTGAGGCCGGTGCTGGGGGAAAGTGAAAAAAAGGTTCTTTGGAGGACAGAGTGGCCAGGAAAGCCCGCAGCCCCAAAGTCTGGGTGGCATTGCAAGTAGTTCCCAGAGACCATGAAAGAAAGCAAGAGTTGATCTGGCTGCCACCTTGGCTGTGGGAGCCAGGCCAGGACGTTCGGCATATTGGAGGCCGGTGCTGGGGGAAAGTGAAAAAAAGGTTCTTTGTAGGATAGAGTGGCCAGGAAAGCGTGCAGCCCCAAAGTCTGGGTGGCAATGCAAGTAGTTCCCAGAGACCTTGAAAGAAAGCAAGAGTTGTTCTGGCTGCCACCTTGGCTGTGGGAGCCAGGCCAGGACGTTCGGCATATTTGAGGCCGGTGCTGGGGGAAAGTGAAAAAAAGGTTCTTTGGAGGATAGAGTGGCCAGGAAAGCGTGCAGCCCCAAAGTCTGGGTGGCATTGCAAGTAGTTCCCAGAGACCATGAAAGAAAGCAAGAGTTGATCTGGCTGCCACCTTGGCTGTGGGAGCCAGGCCAGGACGTTCGGCATATTGGAGGCCGGTGCTGGGGGAAAGTGAAAAAAAGGTTCTTTGGAGGAGAGAGTGGCCAGGAAAGCCCGTAGCCCCAAAGTCTGGGTGGCAATGCAAGTAGTTCCCAGAGACCTTGAAATAAAGCAAGAGTTGTTCTGGCTGCCACCTTGGCTGTGGGAGCCAGGCCAGGACGTTCAGCATATTGGGGGCCGGTGCTGGGGTAAAGTGAAAAAAAGGTGCTTTTGAGGATAGAGTGGCCAGGAAAGCCCGCAGCCCCAAAGTCTGGGTGGCAATGCAAGTAGTTCCCAGAGACCTTGAAAGAAAGCAAGAGTTGTTCTGGCTGCCACCTTGGCTGTGGGAGCCAGGCCAGGACGTTCGGCATATTTGAGGCCGGTGCTGGGGGAAAGTGAAAAAAAGGTTCTTTGGAGGATAGAGTGGCCAGGAAAGCGTGCAGCCCCAAAGTCTGGGTGGCAATGCAAGTAGTTCCCAGAGACCTTGAAAGAAAGCAAGAGTTGTTCTGGCTGCCACCTTGGCTGTGGAAGCCAGGCCAGGACGTTCGGCATATTGGAGGCCGGTGCTGGGGGAAAGTGAAAAAAAGGTTCTTTGGAGGATAGAGTGGCCAGGAAAGCCCGCAGCCCCAAAGTCTGGGTGGCATTGCAAGTAGTTCCCAGAGACCATGAAAGAAAGCAAGAGTTGTTCTGGCTGCCACCTTGGCTGTGGGAGCCAGGCCAGGACGTTCGGCATATTGGAGGCCGGTGCTGGGGGAAAGTGAAAAAAAGGTGCTTGTGAGGACAGAGTGGCCAGGAAAGCCCGCAGCCCCAAAGTCTGGGTGGCAATGCAAGTAGTTCCCAGAGACCTTGAAAGAAAGCAAGAGTTGTTCTGGCTGCCACCTTGGCTGTGGGAGCCAGGCCAGGACGTTCGGCATATTGGAGGCCGGTGCTGGGGGAAAGTGAAAAAAAGGTTCTTTGGAGGATAGAGTGGCCAGGAAAGCCCGCAGCCCCAAAGTCTGGGTGGCAATGCAAGTAGTTCCCAGAGACCATGAAAGAAAGCAAGAGTTGATCTGGCTGCCACCTTGGCTGTGGGAGCCAGGCCAGGACGTTCGGCATATTGGGGTCCGGTGCTGGGGGAAAGTGAAAAAAAGGTTCTTTGGAGGATAGAGTGGCCAGGAAAGCCCGCAGCCCCAAAGTCTGGGTGGCAATGCAAGTAGTTCCCAGAGACCTTGAAAGAAAGCAAGAGTTGTTCTGGCTGCCACCTTGGCTGTGGGAGCCAGGCCACGACGTTCGGCATATTGGAGGCCTGTGCTGGGGGAAAGTGAAAAAAAGGTGCTTGTGAGGACAGAGTGGCCAGGAAAGCGTGCAGCCCCAAAGTCTGGGTGGCAATGCAAGTAGTTCCCAGAGACCATGAAAGAAAGCAAGAGTTGTTCTGGCTGCCACCTTGGCTGTGGGAGCCAGGCCACGACGTTCGGCATATTGGAGGCCGGTGCTGGGGGAAAGTGAAAAAAAGGTTCTTTGGAGGACAGAGTGGCCAGGAAAGCCCGCAGCCCCAAAGTCTGGGTGGCAATGCAAGTAGTTCCCAGAGACCATGAAAGAAAGCAAGAGTTGATCTGGCTGCCACCTTGGGTGTGGGAGCCAGGCCAGGACGTTCGGCATATTGGAGGCCGGTGCTGGGGGAAAGTGAAAAAAAGGTTCTTTGGAGGATAGAGTGGCCAGGAAAGCGTGCAGCCCCAAAGTCTGGGTGGCAATGCAAGTAGTTCCCAGAGACCATGAAAGAAAGCAAGAGTTGTTCTGGCTGCCACCTTGGCTGTGGGAGCCAGGCCAGGACGTTCGGCATATTGGGGTCCGGTGCTGGGGGAAAGTGAAAAAAAGGTTCTTTGGAGGATAGAGTGGCCAGGAAAGCCCGCAGCCCCAAAGTCTGGGTGGCAATGCAAGTAGTTCCCAGAGACCATGAAAGAAAGCAAGAGTTGTTCTGGCTGCCACCTTGGCTGTGGGAGCCAGGCCAGGACGTTCGGCATATTGGAGGCCGGTGCTGGGGGAAAGTGAAAAAAAGGTTCTTTGGAGGATAGAGTGGCCAGGAAAGCCCGCAGCCCCAAAGTCTGGGTGGCAATGCAAGTAGTTCCCAGAGACCTTGAAAGAAAGCAAGAGTTGTTCTGGCTGCCACCTTGGCTGTGGGAGCCAGGCCAGGACGTTCGGCATATTGGAGGCCGGTGCTGGGGGAAAGTGAAAAAAAGGTGCTTGTGAGGACAGAGTGGCCAGGAAAGCCCGCAGCCCCAAAGTCTGGGTGGCAATGCAAGTAGTTCCCAGAGACCTTGAAAGAAAGCAAGAGTTGTTCTGGCTGCCACCTTGGCTGTGGGAGCCAGGCCAGGACGTTCGGCATATTGGAGGCCGGTGCTGGGGGAAAGTGAAAAAAAGGTTCTTTGTAGGATAGAGTGGCCAGGAAAGCGTGCAGCCCCAAAGTCTGGGTGGCAATGCAAGTAGTTCCCAGAGACCTTGAAAGAAAGCAAGAGTTGTTCTGGCTGCCACCTTGGCTGTGGGAGCCAGGCCAGGACGTTCGGCATATTTGAGGCCGGTGCTGGGGGAAAGTGAAAAAAAGGTTCTTTGGAGGATAGAGTGGCCAGGAAAGCGTGCAGCCCCAAAGTCTGGGTGGCATTGCAAGTAGTTCCCAGAGACCATGAAAGAAAGCAAGAGTTGATCTGGCTGCCACCTTGGCTGTGGGAGCCAGGCCAGGACGTTCGGCATATTGGAGGCCGGTGCTGGGGGAAAGTGAAAAAAAGGTTCTTTGGAGGAGAGAGTGGCCAGGAAAGCCCGTAGCCCCAAAGTCTGGGTGGCAATGCAAGTAGTTCCCAGAGACCTTGAAATAAAGCAAGAGTTGTTCTGGCTGCCACCTTGGCTGTGGGAGCCAGGCCAGGACGTTCAGCATATTGGGGGCCGGTGCTGGGGTAAAGTGAAAAAAAGGTGCTTTTGAGGATAGAGTGGCCAGGAAAGCCCGCAGCCCCAAAGTCTGGGTGGCAATGCAAGTAGTTCCCAGAGACCTTGAAAGAAAGCAAGAGTTGTTCTGGCTGCCACCTTGGCTGTGGGAGCCAGGCCAGGACGTTCGGCATATTTGAGGCCGGTGCTGGGGGAAAGTGAAAAAAAGGTTCTTTGGAGGATAGAGTGGCCAGGAAAGCGTGCAGCCCCAAAGTCTGGGTGGCAATGCAAGTAGTTCCCAGAGACCTTGAAAGAAAGCAAGAGTTGTTCTGGCTGCCACCTTGGCTGTGGAAGCCAGGCCAGGACGTTCGGCATATTGGAGGCCGGTGCTGGGGGAAAGTGAAAAAAAGGTTCTTTGGAGGATAGAGTGGCCAGGAAAGCCCGCAGCCCCAAAGTCTGGGTGGCATTGCAAGTAGTTCCCAGAGACCATGAAAGAAAGCAAGAGTTGTTCTGGCTGCCACCTTGGCTGTGGGAGCCAGGCCAGGACGTTCGGCATATTGGAGGCCGGTGCTGGGGGAAAGTGAAAAAAAGGTGCTTGTGAGGACAGAGTGGCCAGGAAAGCCCGCAGCCCCAAAGTCTGGGTGGCAATGCAAGTAGTTCCCAGAGACCTTGAAAGAAAGCAAGAGTTGTTCTGGCTGCCACCTTGGCTGTGGGAGCCAGGCCAGGACGTTCGGCATATTGGAGGCCGGTGCTGGGGGAAAGTGAAAAAAAGGTTCTTTGGAGGATAGAGTGGCCAGGAAAGCCCGCAGCCCCAAAGTCTGGGTGGCAATGCAAGTAGTTCCCAGAGACCATGAAAGAAAGCAAGAGTTGATCTGGCTGCCACCTTGGCTGTGGGAGCCAGGCCAGGACGTTCGGCATATTGGGGTCCGGTGCTGGGGGAAAGTGAAAAAAAGGTTCTTTGGAGGATAGAGTGGCCAGGAAAGCCCGCAGCCCCAAAGTCTGGGTGGCAATGCAAGTAGTTCCCAGAGACCTTGAAAGAAAGCAAGAGTTGTTCTGGCTGCCACCTTGGCTGTGGGAGCCAGGCCAGGACGTTCGGCATATTGGAGGCCGGTGCTGGGGGAAAGTGAAAAAAAGGTTCTTTGGAGGATAGAGTGGCCAGGAAAGCGTGCAGCCCCAAAGTCTGGGTGGCAATGCAAGTAGTTCCCAGAGACCTTGAAAGAAAGCAAGAGTTGTTCTGGCTGCCACCTTGGCTGTGGGAGCCAGGCCACGACGTTCGGCATATTGGAGGCCTGTGCTGGGGGAAAGTGAAAAAAAGGTGCTTGTGAGGACAGAGTGGCCAGGAAAGCGTGCAGCCCCAAAGTCTGGGTGGCAATGCAAGTAGTTCCCAGAGACCATGAAAGAAAGCAAGAGTTGTTCTGGCTGCCACCTTGGCTGTGGGAGCCAGGCCACGACGTTCGGCATATTGGAGGCCGGTGCTGGGGGAAAGTGAAAAAAAGGTTCTTTGGAGGACAGAGTGGCCAGGAAAGCCCGCAGCCCCAAAGTCTGGGTGGCATTGCAAGTAGTTCCCAGAGACCATGAAAGAAAGCAAGAGTTGTTCTGGCTGCCACCTTGGGTGTGGGAGCCAGGCCAGGACGTTCGGCATATTGGAGGCCGGTGCTGGGGGGAAAGTGAAAAAAAGGTTCTTTGGAGGATAGAGTGGCCAGGAAAGCGTGCAGCCCCAAAGTCTGGGTGGCAATGCAAGTAGTTCCCAGAGACCATGAAAGAAAGCAAGAGTTGTTCTGGCTGCCACCTTGGCTGTGGGAGCCAGGCCAGGACGTTCGGCATATTGGGGTCCGGTGCTGGGGGAAAGTGAAAAAAAGGTTCTTTGGAGGATAGAGTGGCCAGGAAAGCCCGCAGCCCCAAAGTCTGGGTGGCAATGCAAGTAGTTCCCAGAGACCATGAAAGAAAGCAAGAGTTGTTCTGGCTGCCACCTTGGCTGTGGAGCCAGGCCAGGACGTTCGGCATATTGGAGGCCGGTGCTGGGGGAAAGTGAAAAAAAGGTTCTTTGGAGGATAGAGTGGCCAGGAAAGCCCGCAGCCCCAAAGTCTGGGTGGCAATGCAAGTAGTTCCCAGAGACCTTGAAAGAAAGCAAGAGTTGTTCTGGCTGCCACCTTGGCTGTGGGAGCCAGGCCAGGACGTTCGGCATATTGGAGGCCGGTGCTGGGGGAAAGTGAAAAAAAGGTGCTTGTGAGGACAGAGTGGCCAGGAAAGCCCGCAGCCCCAAAGTCTGGGTGGCAATGCAAGTAGTTCCCAGAGACCATGAAAGAAAGCAAGAGTTGTTCTGGCTGCCACCTTGGCTGTGGGAGCCAGGCCAGGACGTTCGGCATATTTGAGGCCGGTGCTGGGGGAAAGTGAAAAAAAGGTGCTTTTAAGGATAGAGTGGCCAGGAAAGCGTGCAGCCCCAAAGTCTGGGTGGCAATGCAAGTAGTTCCCAGAGACCATGAAAGAAAGCAAGAGTTGATCTGGCTGCCACCTTGGCTGTGGGAGCCAGGCCAGGACGTTCGGCATATTGGAGGCCGGTGCTGGGGGAAAGTGAAAAAAAGGTTCTTTGGAGGATAGAGTGGCCAGGAAAGCCCGCAGCCCCAAAGTCTGGGTGGCAATGCAAGTAGTTCCCAGAGACCTTGAAAGAAAGCAAGAGTTGTTCTGGCTGCCACCTTGGCTGTGGGAGCCAGGCCAGGACGTTCAGCATATTGGGGTCCGGTTCAGGGGTAAAGTGAAAAATCTGTGCTTTTGAGGAGAGAGTGGCCAGGAAAGCGTGCAGCCCCAAAGTCTGGGTGGCAATGCAAGTAGTTCCCAGAGACCTTGAAAGAAAGCAAGAGTTGTTCTGGCTGCCACCTTGGCTGTGGGAGCCAGGCCAGGACGTTCGGCATATTGGAGGCCGGTGCTGGGGGAAAGTGAAAAAAAGGTGCTTGTGAGGACAGAGTGGCCAGGAAAGCCCGCAGCCCCAAAGTCTGGGTGGCAATGCAAGTAGTTCCCAGAGACCATGAAAGAAAGCAAGAGTTGTTCTGGCTGCCACCTTGGCTGTGGGAGCCAGGCCAGGACGTTCGGCATATTTGAGGCCGGTGCTGGGGGAAAGTGAAAAAAAGGTTCTTTGGAGGACAGAGTGGCCAGGAAAGCGTGCAGCCCCAAAGTCTGGGTGGCAATGCAAGTAGTTCCCAGAGACCATGAAAGAAAGCAAGAGTTGTTCTGGCTGCCACCTTGGCTGTGGGAGCCAGGCCAGGACGTTCGGCATATTGGAGGCCGGTGCTGGGGGAAAGTGAAAAAAAGGTTCTTTGGAGGATAGAGTGGCCAGGAAAGCCCGCAGCCCCAAAGTCTGGGTGGCAATGCAAGTAGTTCCCAGAGACCTTGAAAGAAAGCAAGAGTTGTTCTGGCTGCCACCTTGGCTGTGGGAGCCAGGCCACGACGTTCGGCATATTGGAGGCCGGTGCTGGGGGAAAGTGAAAAAAAGGTGCTTGTGAGGACAGAGTGGCCAGGAAAGCCCGCAGCCCCAAAGTCTGGGTGGCAATGCAAGTAGTTCCCAGAGACCATGAAAGAAAGCAAGAGTTGTTCTGGCTGCCACCTTGGCTGTGGGAGCCAGGCCAGGACGTTCGGCATATTGGAGGCCGGTGCTGGGGGAAAGTGAAAAAAAGGTTCTTTTGAGGAGAGAGTGGCCAGGAAAGCCCGCAGCCCCAAAGTCTGGGTGGCAATGCAAGTAGTTCCCAGAGACCATGAATGAAAGCAAGAGTTGTTCTGGCTGCCACCTTGGCTGTGGGAGCCAGGCCACGACGTTCGGCATATTGGAGGCCGGTGCTGGGGGAAAGTGAAAAAAAGGTTCTTTGGAGGATAGAGTGGCCAGGAAAGCCCGCAGCCCCAAAGTCTGGGTGGCAATGCAAGTAGTTCCCAGAGACCTTGAAAGAAAGCAAGAGTTGTTCTGGCTGCCACCTTGGCTGTGGGAGCCAGGCCAGGACGTTCGGCATATTGGAGGCCGGTGCTGGGGGAAAGTGAAAAAAAGGTTCTTTGGAGGATAGAGTGGCCAGGAAAGCCCGCAGCCCCAAAGTCTGGGTGGCATTGCAAGTAGTTCCCAGAGACCATGAAAGAAAGCAAGAGTTGTTCTGGCTGCCACCTTGGCTGTGGGAGCCAGGCCACGACGTTCGGCATATTGGAGGCCGGTGCTGGGGGAAAGTGAAAAAAAGGTTCTTTGGAGGATAGAGTGGCCAGGAAAGCCCGCAGCCCCAAAGTCTGGGTGGCAATGCAAGTAGTTCCCAGAGACCTTGAAAGAAAGCAAGAGTTGTTCTGGCTGCCACCTTGGCTGTGGGAGCCAGGCCAGGACGTTCGGCATATTGGAGGCCGGTGCTGGGGGAAAGTGAAAAAAAGGTTCTTTGGAGGACAGAGTGGCCAGGAAAGCCCGCAGCCCCAAAGTCTGGGTGGCAATGCAAGTAGTTCCCAGAGACCATGAAAGAAAGCAAGAGTTGTTCTGGCTGCCACCTTGGCTGTGGGAGCCAGGCCAGGACGTTCGGCATATTGGAGGCCGGTGCTGGGGAAAGTGAAAAAAAGGTTCTTTTGAGGATAGAGTGGCCAGGAAAGCCCGCAGCCCCAAAGTCTGGGTGGCAATGCAAGTAGTTCCCAGAGACCTTGAAAGAAAGCAAGAGTTGTTCTGGCTGCCACCTTGGCTGTGGGAGCCAGGCCAGGACGTTCGGCATATTGGAGGCCGGTGCTGGGGGAAAGTGAAAAAAAGGTTCTTTGGAGGATAGAGTGGCCAGGAAAGCCCGCAGCCCCAAAGTCTGGGTGGCATTGCAAGTAGTTCCCAGAGACCATGAATGAAAGCAAGAGTTGTTCTGGCTGCCACCTTGGCTGTGGGAGCCAGGCCACGACGTTCGGCATATTGGAGGCCGGTGCTGGGGGAAAGTGAAAAAAAGGTTCTTTTGAGGAGAGAGTGGCCAGGAAAGCCCGCAGCCCCAAAGTCTGGGTGGCATTGCAAGTAGTTCCCAGAGACCATGAATGAAAGCAAGAGTTGTTCTGGCTGCCACCTTGGCTGTGGGAGCCAGGCCAGGACGTTCGGCATATTGGAGGCCGGTGCTGGGGGAAAGTGAAAAAAAGGTTCTTTGGAGGATAGAGTGGCCAGGAAAGCGTGCAGCCCCAAAGTCTGGGTGGCAATGCAAGTAGTTCCCAGAGACCTTGAAAGAAAGCAAGAGTTGTTCTGGCTGCCACCTTGGCTGTGGGAGCCAGGCCACGACGTTCGGCATATTGGAGGCCGGTGCTGGGGGAAAGTGAAAAAAAGGTGCTTGTGAGGACAGAGTGGCCAGGAAAGCCCGCAGCCCCAAAGTCTGGGTGGCAATGCAAGTAGTTCCCAGAGACCATGAAAGAAAGCAAGAGTTGTTCTGGCTGCCACCTTGGCTGTGGGAGCCAGGCCAGGACGTTCGGCATATTGGAGGCCGGTGCTGGGGGAAAGTGAAAAAAAGGTTCTTTTGAGGAGAGAGTGGCCAGGAAAGCCCGCAGCCCCAAAGTCTGGGTGGCAATGCAAGTAGTTCCCAGAGACCATGAATGAAAGCAAGAGTTGTTCTGGCTGCCACCTTGGCTGTGGGAGCCAGGCCAGGACGTTCGGCATATTGGAGGCCGGTGCTGGGGGAAAGTGAAAAAAAGGTTCTTTGGAGGATAGAGTGGCCAGGAAAGCCCGCAGCCCCAAAGTCTGGGTGGCAATGCAAGTAGTTCCCAGAGACCTTGAAAGAAAGCAAGAGTTGTTCTGGCTGCCACCTTGGCTGTGGGAGCCAGGCCAGGACGTTCGGCATATTGGAGGCCGGTGCTGGGGGAAAGTGAAAAAAAGGTTCTTTGGAGGACAGAGTGGCCAGGAAAGCCCGCAGCCCCAAAGTCTGGGTGGCAATGCAAGTAGTTCCCAGAGACCATGAAAGAAAGCAAGAGTTGTTCTGGCTGCCACCTTGGCTGTGGGAGCCAGGCCAGGACGTTCGGCATATTGGAGGCCGGTGCTGGGGGAAAGTGAAAAAAAGGTTCTTTGGAGGATAGAGTGGCCAGGAAAGCGTGCAGCCCCAAAGTCTGGGTGGCAATGCAAGTAGTTCCCAGAGACCTTGAAAGAAAGCAAGAGTTGTTCTGGCTGCCACCTTGGCTGTGGGAGCCAGGCCAGGACGTTCGGCATATTGGAGGCCGGTGCTGGGGGAAAGTGAAAAAAAGGTTCTTTTGAGGAGAGAGTGGCCAGGAAAGCCCGCAGCCCCAAAGTCTGGGTGGCATTGCAAGTAGTTCCCAGAGACCATGAATGAAAGCAAGAGTTGTTC